>NW_015174853.1:135428-142116 GCF_001447785.1 Gekko japonicus
AAAAAGAGCGGCTAAAACCGTGAGTTGTCAGATGTGGAGAAAAAGAGTTAAGGGGGTTCCCCCCCCATCGAAAAGTTTTAAGGGAGGAGGAGGAGAATCCTTCACTCTCGCAAACAGAGTTCCCTAGCGAAGAAAACGGGGGGGGGGAGAACGGAGTGTCAGAAAAGAAGTGGTTCCTTTTTGGTGTTTTACGAGAAAAGGCTATAAGATTCCCGTTTTTAAAATACGCTGTACGAACTTTAATAAAAGTAAAAAACAAACAAACCAAGATGTCGGATCTGGACTGAAAAATTAGCGAACAAGAAAGGAGGAGCTTCCGGTGTGGGCGTTTCATCTTTTGTTTGATCCGGCTGTTTAACAACTAGATTGCGAGTGACAGTGACCTTGACTGGGAACTGTGAAAAACGAAATGAACTGTGACAAGCGAGAAAGTGCCCTTAAAAGCACTTTTAAAAGTCAACAGTTGCGGAAGAAAGGTCTGGCTAAGAGAGAGGCAGCGTTTAAACTTAATCGAAAGATAGAAAAAGGATAAATCCACTCTCAAAGCCAAAGACCTTTTGAAAAGGCACGACAGAGCAAGGATTGCGGCATTTGCAGTTTGCAAACGGAGAAAGCAGCGACCCGGAGGAGGAGATGAGAAGCCGGGGAAGAGTAAGCAGAAGAAGTTCCTTCTTGAATCTGGAGGCGAAGCCAGCTCCTAGAAGATCGGTTCAAAAAGCGTTTGAAAAGATTTTACTAACAGAGCACCACTGGGACACTACTAATATATTAACATAGATAATGGGTTTAACCGATTTGAAGAAAGAAGTTTGACAACACACTGAAGAAGCCAAAGAAGAAAATTTTAATATTGCTAACAGATTAATATACTAGTTAAAACATCACTCAGCTTTTTCTTGATCCCACTATATACCCTCCTTTTTTCTAATTAAGCGAAATATCTCTCCTTTTTAGGACAGGGAATAAAGCTTTTTTAAAAATAAAAAATATAAATATCTATCAAAAATAACCAAGCTGCAGAATTCTGCACCAATTGGAGAGTCTGCATTAACTTCAAAGGTAAAAGGTAAAGGTTCCCTTGCTCGAAAGCCAGTCGAATCCGACTCTAGGGTTGCGGTGCTCATCTCCGTTTCAAAGCCGAAGAGCCAGCGCTGTCCGAAGACGTTTCCGTGGTCATGTGGCCAGCATGACTAAACACCAAGGCGCACGGAACGCTGTTACCTTCCCACCGAAGTGGTCCCTATTTATCTACTTGCAATTTCTTGCTTTCGAACTGCTAGGTTGGCAGGAGCTGGAACTAGAGACGGGAGCTCACCCTGTCTTGCGGCACCCGGGTCTTGAACCGCTGAACTACTGACCTTCCACAGCCTGCAGTTCAGCGTCTTAACCACTTGAGCCACCGCAGCTACATTATAGTAGTTTACCCTTGATGTTACTGTAGCACAGATCCAGATGGCCAGATCAACCATGTCAAGGTAGGGGCCATCTTTCAGGCTAGACTGCGTTGGAAGAAAGCACTTCTTGCTGCTGCTTTCGCTTGTTTCTCCAACAGACGGGTTGGATCTAGTATAATCCCTAAACTCTTAACCAAGTCAACAGTCAGCTGAACCCTATCAAAAGTGAGGAGCACAATGTCAAGATTTCTGCCTTTCCAACCAGCATCACTTCTATTATGTCTGCATTCAATTTAGTTTGTTCATATTCAGGCATTTAACCACAGCTGCCAAACAATGACTCAAGATATCTACTGCATCACCAAGGGATTAGGAGAGACAGATATAATCAGGATATTGGTGACTTCCAATTCCAAACCTATGAATGATTTCTCCTAAAAGCTTTACATCACTTGGGGAATAAGACTGTGCCCTGTGAAACTCCACAAGAGAGATCTCACCCTGATGACAGTTGGTCTCCAATGGAAACCCTTTGCAGCTGGTCTATGAGGAAGGATTAAATCAATCAAAAGCACACATCTCGATACCCACTTCTGGTTTCAAACAACTCAACAGGACAGCATGCTCTACTGAATCAAAGGCTGCAGAAAGATCCACTGGACAACAAAGAAGCATGACATTTGTCTACATTCAAACAGAAGTCATCACCTAAAGCCACTAGGTCTCTCTGTCCCAATGCCTGGCCTGAAACCAGACTGAAAATGGGCCCAGAGCACATGAGTTATCCAAGAAGAACTGGAGCTAGTACTTTACTGCTCTCTCAAATCAATTTTCCCAGGAAGGACAGGTTAGAGAATGGGCTATAATTGGCCACATTGTTTTTCTGTAGGGATGTTGTTGTTGTTTTTTTTAGTAGTGGATGGATAATGGTGCCCGGGGAAGGTTCCATTAAGTTTATTTATGATGGACATCAAGGGCTCATTAAAGTAGTTCTGCAAATGCCACCCTGCAAATGGGCAAGATCAACAACTGGCTCTACACATCCATTCTCCGTTGTAGCCCCCATCTTATGCAATGGCCTGCCTGATGAGGTCAGGAATGCTCCCACTCGACTTCCAGTCTACGGAGCAGCGATGGCGGATGGTCTCTCCATACTGGGGAAGGGCAAATTGCACACCAGCGGCATGGAGGGGTGCCACCTCAAGTGACACCCCCGCAGAGCCTTTGCGATAGGCTCCTGGCCAGGGGGCTTTTGAGGGGTAGCCTCTTCAATGGCAAAATGCCAGAGAATTGAGGCTCCCCTCTGTCCCGACAGTCCAGTCGCTGAGTGGCCTTCAGGCACAAGTTGGTCTGACCAGGAGAAGCGCTGGAGATCGAGCGGAATGGCGTATAAACCGAGCGTGGTCAGAGAAACTGACCGACAATGAACGTGAGTTCTGAATAAAACGGAGTACTTTAAAAGCGATTCCCCCCCCTGCTGATAAAAGAGACTGCAAAGCTAATGCAAATTAGCTGCTAAGTGACATGAAGGGGGAGAGGGGAGGAAAAAACCCGAATGAGTTTTAAGAGACTTATCTGATTTGCGGCATCGTTGGGCAAGTTTTTCAAGTCGGGAAGAAGCGGTAGAACTGTAAACAAAATGGTAATAATGGCGGCCCAGCAAAGAAAGTTTAAAATGAAACCACCAGGCAGCCAGAGTCCGAAACTGGAAGAGGGAACAGATGTCATCAAACTCTTGGCGGATATGCTCAAGTCAGTGATGGAAAAACTCAATGGTATTAACCAGCAATTGACTGTGATGAACAAAAACTTTGCAGCACAGCAGCTTCAGCTGAATGAAATGGAGAAAAAAGTGGAGCAGGAAATGAGAAGATTAAAGAGACAGACACCACAAGCAAGAAGTTGAAGAAAAGAATGGGAGAGTGGAAATGAAGCAAAATTGTCAAGAGAATCGAGTGCTGCAGCTACAGATGGAAAAAGCAAACATGATTCTCAGGTTCCAGGGAATTGCTGAAACGGAATGGGATGACCTGAAGAGGGTGCTTAGCGAGCTCATCGCCCCAGTAGTAGGCTTAACAGCGAATGAACTTGTAAATGAAATGGAGTCAGCCTACAGGGCATACCCCAATTATATTTAAAAAATAGCCTACCTGGAGAAATAGTGGTCAAGCTCTCAAGAAGACAAACCAGAGATGCTATTTTAAAAGCAACATCAGCAAATCCACTGAAAACGGGAAATGTAACCATTTAAACTTTGAAGGATATTCCATTTGAAATTAGACAAAAGAGAAAAAATTATAAGGACTTAATTTCTTTCCTTCAAACTAATGGGATATCGTACAGATGGGCGGTCCCGGAAGGTGTCATCTTTAAGATCAACGATAGAAGAGAGAAGATAGACTCCACTTTTAAAGCTAAAGAATTTTTGCGACGTCAGTTGGGAACAGATAAAGAAATGAAGTCTAGTGACTCTGCTACCTCTGGAACGGAAGAGGACTCTACCGCAGAAAAGGGTGCAGGACCTGCCAAAGTTGTATACGATTTTAGAGACAGAAAGCCGAAGTAAAGGCAGAAGGACGTGGAAAATGGCCTTTTGAAGCGAAGAATAAGAAGATGATCAGAGATTTCTCTCATAACAATTAACAAAATAACATATAAATAGCGAACTGTTATAAGCAAGAACTCTACAAGTATATGGTGATACTAACACTTGTTGTACTAACATTTTTATTAACAGTGAAAAGAACTCCTTCTCTTGGGGTTTTAGTTTAGTGTGGTTTTCTTTCCTTTATCCTTAGTTGTAGTCCCTTTCCTAATATTTCTTTGTAGTTTTGTAGTCCATTGCAAAATAAAAGAATATCCCTTTGGGGATTAAAAAAAAAAAGGAATGCTCCCACTCTCTTGGTATTCCACAAACTATGCAAAACTGAATTATTCAGGAGATATTCTTACAAACATAACAGGACTACGCTATAATGGAATAGCTCAAAAAGCACTGTGGACTACTCCACCGTGTATGGTACATACTATCTCTTGCTGTATGCATTAACCTGCTATGTGAATTCTGCGTAGTATAAGATGTCATGTTAATACTTCTGCTTTTTTTCAGCTTTGTCTCGAATTTCGGCAATCCTAATCCTATTAAAGTTGGATAATGAAGAAAGCTGACATGAAGAAAGTTGATTCACCTGAAATGTGGTGTTGGTGGAGAATTTTATGGATGCCGTGGACCACCAAAAAGACAAATAAGCGTGTGAAGAAATGCATTTTTTTCCTGGGAGGCTTGAAATTAGCCAAACCTCCACTTTGTTTTTAACAATTTTTCCCCGTCTTTGGGCAAAGAATAGGCTGGGAAAAAGGAAGTCAGTGCAACTGCTCTCCAGACTTAGCTTCATACAAATGCTAATAGGTCTAGACAATGGCATGGGCAAGGTTCCCCCTTTCCCCCCTTCCTCCTAGCAGGGAACAGAGATTTTTGGAGGACTTTAGGCTAGAAAGGTCCAGGAATAATCTCCAGAAGACACTTCCCTGACCTGGTCTGACCTGGTCAGTAGGTGGGGAAAAGAAGTGATAAAAACTCCTACCAACAGGAAGGAGGTATCTTTTCCTTGGGTGCTGAGGACATGAGCACACAGAGTCTTCTTCACTGAGGAGGCAGCCATTGACCACGGACAGCCAAAGGGAGGTTCAAGGTAACAGAACTTCATAGATATCTGTAACTTCTTAAAGCTAAAGAGCCCGTCCTGTATTTTAACATCTGGATAAGGATTGTATATAGAGAGGGACAGAGGACTGCATTTTTACCCATTTATTTTGTATCCCTTGCTCAAATGTGGTGCTTGGCTAAAAGTATGCTTATGAACATTTCTTTTTAATAAATACTTTATAATTTTAATGCTGGTAGTGGTTCTCTGTACCACATGGACCTCCACCATCACAGACACACTATTTTGGAAAGGAGCACAAGAGGAAGGCAGGCAGTTGGAAAGTGGCTATTCCTCCAGGGGTGCACAAAGTAGTAAACTGTCTCCATGGTGACCAGGTGCTGGGCAGCAGAAGACACAGAGACAGAGGCCTCAGAACTTGACCCTGACCTCCCCCAGTGGGCAATTCTGGTTAAAGGTCAGGTGGTGATGGCAGGCTACTGGAGAGAAAGAAAAGCCTTTCCAAGGATTGGGAAAACTTTGAAGGGCTTGGTGGAATAGGTCCTGCAGGCTAGAACGGCCCCATTCTGCCACAAAGTGTGTTCTAGATCAAATCAAGCCTGAACTCTCTCTAGAAGCTAAAATGACTAAACTGAGGCTGTCATACTTTGGTCACACTATGATAAGTTCCTGAAAAAGACAATAATGCTAGGAAAAGTTGGAGGCAGCAGGAAAAGATTAATTTAATAAAGGACTGAATCAATAAAGGAAGCCATGGCCCTCAGTTTGCAAGAGGACTGTTAACAACAGGATGTTCTGAGGTAATTAATTAATAAAACTGTCATAAGTCGGAAGCAACTTGACAGCACTTAACACAGACACAATCCTACTACATTGCTTACTGGATGTCTCATCCTGTTGACTGTCTTGATTTACACTGTGTAATTCACCTTGAGCCTCAGTGACATAAGTGGATAATAAATAATGTTACAGTAGAAAACCAAACCTTGCACTACAGCCACCTATAACAAAAATGAAAATGTTCATCTTTTTCTATCTTTTACAAGAACATTTGCTACAAATTTAATATAAAAATATTCCAGTGATACACTGAGCTAGTGCATATTTATGAACCATTATGAAGTTCAGAGGAAAGCACCCAGGAAAAGTGCAACATTTGTATGAAGCTTTTTGAAAATCAAGCATATAACATCTACCAGAACCCCATCCACAAACAGACAAACTGGAATGCTAAAAGGTTTGTCTATCAAGACTTCCCTTCACAGAAGTCATGCTGATTCTTACTTAATGCTTTTTTGTTTTAACAATTCTTGTACATATATGTGTATATATTTATTTATTAAAATATTTATATCCTGCCTTTCTTTCTGGTCCAAGGCAGCTTAGAATAATAGTTTAAAAATCCCCAGTTAAAACCAAAGATGAACAAGCAAAGGTTTGTCTATCAAGACTTCCCTTCACAGAAGTCATGCTGATTCTTACTTAATGCTTTTTTGTTTTAACAATTCTTGTACATATATGTGTATATATTTATTTATTAAAATATTTATATCCTGCCTTTCTTTCTGGTCCAAGGCAGCTTAGAATAATAGTTTAAAAATCCCCAGTTAAAACCAAAGATGAACAAGC
>NW_015174853.1:146505-161181 GCF_001447785.1 Gekko japonicus
GCATCTTAGAAAAATATTTAAAAAACCCCCAGTAAAAACCAAAGATAAAAAAGCCACAAATTCCTCCCCCTTATAATATATTTTATATTATTTATATTTTATATAATTTTTATTTAATTTTTTTTATTTATTTTTATATAATTTTAAATTATTTTTATTCTTGTATTAATTCCTTATTTGTATCTGACAAAGTGAGCTTTGACTCATGAAAGCTTCTATCCTGGAATATTTTGTGGTCTTTAAGGTACTACTGGATTCAAATTTATTCTTGTATTTATAATGTTTTCCTGCCTGGTAATTGGGATAGTATTAGGCTGAAAGGTATGCAGTGACATGAATCTACTTCCACCCCATACTGCATTGGAGATTAACCAATCTGGTAACATAAGAACACATTACATGCTTTAATTTAAAGACCAACAGTTTTACATATGAATTGTTTAAGCACCCTCATTTGAACATCAACTGTTACTGATTCCACTTAAATGTTGTCAATTACCTCTAAAATGTCATCCTATGTTCCCTTATTGGCATAGTTCTTCAGCTGCATGCTTTGAAGTTAGTAGTTCAGTTGTCTCTTTCTGCCTTCTGCAGTAAAGACTGACTAAAAGAATTAATTTAGCTTCTCTGCAGATTCCTTCAGTACTTCTTTTGCAGCCCTGACATCTAACAATCCTACAGCCTGGCTGGCTAGTTTCTCACTTCTAATGCAGGCAGAATTTGTATTCTCATACTTCTTATTTGTCCTCAAATTCTTCTGAATTTGTCTTACTGTAATTGTACACTCGGTTTGCCAGGATTTGTATTATGACTAATTTCTTCACTTGTGCAAGTCTTTGAAAAGAAGGCTTGGCTCTTAAAGCCTCCTCAATTCTGCTATTTAATGATGTTGGCTTATTTTATGACTTGTGTGCTATAAATTTTGAATACAGCTTGATCCCCTATTGCAAGGATTTTAAATATGTGTATTATCTAGACCCACTCCAATCTGGATTCAGGCCTGGGTTTGGGACAGAAATGTCCTTGGTTACCCTGACAGATGTTCTTTGCCAGGAGAGTCACAGATGGAGTGTGTCCCTCTTGATTCTCCTGGACCTCTTAGCAGCTTTCAGCACCATCAGTCATAGTACCCCCTGGGAGAGGCTGGATGGTTGAGCGTTGATGGGGGGGGGAGTCACTATGCTTCAGTGGTTCTGCTCTTATTTGACTGGCTGATTCTAGAACGCGGGACTGGGGGATTGCTGGTTGGCCCCATAGCATTTATGCTGCAAAGGTCCCATAGGGACTCATCTTGTCCCTTGTGCTGTTTAATATCTACATGTAACTACCAGGAGACACCGTTGGGGGATTTGGACCACTATTTGGATATCACTCAGATCTATTTCTCTTTAACTGCTGAGTTGGGTGGGTTGGTGGAAGTCCTGAATAGGATCCTGGAGAAGGTAATGGGATGGTTGAGGCCCAATAAATTGATGCTCAGTCCAAACAAGACTGAGGTAATGTTGGTCAACTGAGAAGCTGCTCAAGGATTATGGAGTCAGCCTGTCCTGGAGAGGGTTGCATTTCCCCTGAAGGAGCAGGTTCCTAGCTTGAGGGTGCTGCTGGATCTTGGCCTGTGGCTGGAACGGTGTCTTTCATGGCACATAACATTTATTATCAGATTTCGCTGATATGCCAGCTTCAGCCCTTCCTTAAAAAGTGTGATCTGGCCACAGTGATCCATATGCTTCAATTACTACTCTTTGTGGGGCTGCTAGGTTAGATTATTGTATTGCACTCTATGTGGGGGTGCCTTTGAAAACTCTGAAAACTACAACTAATCCAAAATGCGGTAGCCAGGCTACTATGAGGGGCAGGATACAGGGATCATATCACCCCTGTGCTGAAAAATCTGCACTTTCTACCCATTTGTTTCCAGATACAATTCAAAGCACTGATTCTTGACTTATGGTCCTAAATGGTTTGGAGGTTAATGTACCTGAGGGACTACTCCTCCTGTACTGTACAGGCAACTAATTAAGATCTGACTCCAAAGCCCTGCTCTCTGTTCCCCCACCTTCAGAGGTGCTGTGAGCCAGCCAGCTGCCTCCTCCTCCGAGGAATGGAAGAACCAGGTATTGCACTGGTGAAATACCCACCTGAGCAGCTGGATTTGGAGGCAGAGCCAGCAAAAGAAACATCAGGAAACAGGGTAGATCATTCTGATGGGACACAAAAGAAATGGAGCAGAGAAATGGAACAGAGATCAGAGTGTCAGTTAACACCAGCATCTCCTGAACCAGCTAAGTGTAGGAATGACAAGCTGGTAAGAAGTAATACCTGTGCTTTAGGGATGAGTCAGGTAATTAAGAAACACACTGAGCAGGGCTTGTTGTAGAAGCAACCCTGCTTGCCACCCCCTCTGTGAGCTCATTCACTCAGTAAACAGAGTATTTCCTTGTGTCATTGGTCAGCCAGGGCTCAGTGATAGCAGGGACTTCTCAGGAGAAGAGAAGCCCTGTATAGCCAGCCCTGAGTCAACAGAAGCTGACCAGCATGAAATTGAGCTGCAGGCTTATCAAGATTCACAGCCAATAGCGGGTAAAACTCAGTTGGCCATTCCCAGCCCACCAGTTCTCCTGGCCTGATGCCAGCTGCTTGCTGATAACAAAGATGCGTAGTTGCAGGATTGCTTCTGAGTAACTAGTTGCAAACATGACCCTTAGGCATGGGGCTATAAAACCAGCCAAGAGAGGTTGTTAGGCGTGGATGCAATGTGTATGATAGACACTAAGCCACTGACTCTACCTTGCCTGACTTGGAGATTTGGACCCAAGGGGCTGCTTGGAATTCAGGCACTGCTGGCAGCCACCCCCCTCCCTCAAGAGGGGGGTCTTGGGGGCGGGGCTTCCCCCACCAGCCAGCTGGCTGGCAGCGGGCTGAACCCACGAAAAGGCAGGTAAACCCCAACAGACCGGGAGATCTGGCAGCCCCAGAATCAAATGTCAACCGGGTAAAGCAGGAACAGCCCTATGACTAACTGGTATCACCCTAAGTCCTGGGTTGGACCCAGACCTTGATTTGCCTCTCATGCTATTCCTGAAGGTCCCCTGTCTCCCAGGAGCATTTCAAGGAGATCAGTGAGCTGCAGTGGGCAGGGAGAAAGGCAAGAATGTTCTGTTCCACTGACAGAAGAGTCTTGCACGAGCAGAAAATTTAGTCTGAATCCAAGCCTCCAGTGAATAGCAGTGATGCTGAACCATGAGGACTAGCATCTGGGAGACCAGCAGAGAATGAATTTGTAAGAAAATGGTCCTTTACTCACGATAAAGCAACAAATTAGTGAACACAAACATGTTGCCTTTTATAAAGCATTTGACTCTTAATATGCAAGTTAATAGATTCTGATATGAATTATTCCAAAGGGACTGGAAACTGGGCCAAAGGATTATAAATGACAAGATTCATAAACAGCAAGTAAGACATTTAGAAATTCAGTGAGAGGAAAAAAGGGAGAAGCAGCATTTCTTATGCAGATGTAGAGGTGATTGCAGATGGCATGTTAGAGAAGGTCAGCTGCCTCTGAGGCAATGAGCAAGAAGTTTGATTTGTGACTGAATACAAAAAGGAAACACTTGGAAACAGAGAGGATAGCCTCTGTGATAAACACTTCTAGTGTACCACAAACTTTCAGCAACTATCACTCGGTATCCAATGTAATCATGTCCATAATAATTCAGCCAACAGCCCAGCAACATCTGTCTCTCAACGTAGAGGAGAATGGTGGATGGACAGACCTATAACCACACAACTAACTTGGCATACTCCTGAGAGAGAATACAGAACATGGGATTGGTGTGATGGATTTCAACCCACCCAGCTGGGGGATTCCAGGGCCAACCCCTGGGTTGGCAACAGCTAGCTCATGCCTGGGCAAGGGTGTGTGGTGAGGGGAAGCAGCAGAAATGGGAAGAGGGCAGATTCTGACAACCAGGAAGCCAGGCACATGATAGTGCCCTGTACAAGTGGGCAGGGATGGAGCTGGTTAGTATGGGAAGTCCCACCAGGTCAACTGATTTGCCTTGAGCAGGAGAGGTTACATAGAATATTTTTAAAATAAATAAAAAGTGAGTAATACTTTAAGGGGCCAGGGCCTGCAGACAGACAGGGCAAGAAATAAGGGGGACATGGCTGCTACAGAGAGGCAGGCAATGCATACCAGGGATGGACTTAAAAAGACTGTTTGCTGCCAGGTGAGGAGGAATGAAGCGACTCCCCTTCTGACTCCCTGAGACAATAACCAGCTACAGTGTAACAATAGAGAGAGAACTAATGAAGACTCCCCATACATGAAAGTTGTTATACTCATTTTCTGCTTTGCCTCTTTTGTCAGTTCTCTGGATCAGAGCAGAATGACACCCTCTCCCCAGCCTGGGGTACCTGGCACGGCTGAGCCCCAGGGTGACTCCTGGAGGTCAGCTGCCAGTGAGCCCCACCCAGGTAGTCACAAGCAGGAAGAGGTAGAATGACAACAACAACAATAATTAAGAGGAGAAATCTAAATTGTAGGTAGTGCCTACTGAGAATATTCACACCGTTATCTAAAAGCTGACTTTAACTACAGGTCTTAAAAAGGGCAGTGCAAAAATGAAAGCAAGGCAAAGCTCTCACAACCAAAGCATCAACAGCAACGCCAATGCCTGCATCAGATGAGGAACAGCAAATGGAATTTGCCCTCATCTTGTTGCAGAATGGAGTGTTTGAAAGGACAAAACGACAAAGCATTACCAACTTATGTAAGCCACCCTGAGCCTGCTCACAGGGAGGGCAGGGTATAAATTGAAGTAATAAATAAACAAACAAATCTCTCCTTATTATAAAAGGGATTTGGGGTGGCCACCGGCCTATGGGGTGGCGAGAGGAAATGCGCTCCCTCAGCCATTGGCCCGTCGGCTGCCACTTGGGGCAACTGGTGTGTCACTGACTGGGTGAGGGGGGGAGGGACGAGGCTAGCCGCTATGTGCGCTGCTCACTCAGGTGGCCGGTGGGGAGAGGGGAGAGGCCAGCCACCTTGGCATGCTGGGCCCTTGAGTGGGCGGGAGGGCAGGGAAGGAGCCAGCCCGCCTGGCTTGGCCCACCACCAGTGGCACGCAGCACTGTAGATGGGTGAGGCCTGCCGCCTTTGCCATCCGCCACCTCCAGCGCGCCGACAGTGGAGGGACGAGGCTGGCTGGCTTGCCCCGCCGCCTCCAGCGTGCAGCGGGGGAAGCTGCAAGCCTGGCCGCTGGGGAGCCACTGCACTCTCCTTTGCCAGTGCGTGGGGGGGGGGCCCTCCGGCGGCCTCTCTCTAGGGGCCGCTGTCTCTCTTCCCGCAACAGGCCTTGCACCTAGTAAGTAAATAAAGCAAAGGTGTTTACAAATGGCAGAAAGAGAAGAAGGTGTCAGTCAGTGTTGGATAATCTATGTTTCCACCAAGAAGAAAGGATACAATCTAACTGAAATTTCAGAGTAGCTCAAGGCATTGGAAGTACAAGGAGATGATGAAGAACCAAGCCCTTTCAGTTCTGACCAGACTGTCATGCAGTTCAGAGAGTAAGAAAGACCTGTTGGACAAATGCAATATCAGACCAATATTTAGACTCCTGCCAGTTCATCTGGCAGCCTTTCATCTGCAAGGTTTTGCTTTCAAGGGAAAGATTTTGAATGACAGGGCCCTTCCCTAGGGCTGTGCAATATCTTTAGCAATTCAGTACCATGCTGGTGTGGGCTGTCCAGGCTGTTGCTGCTGGATGCCATGGCTCATTACCTGGATGCTTACCCATTTGCAGGATCAGCACAGTAGGGACAATATGCTTGACTCATGCAAGTCAGCGGGCCATTAGCCCATGAGCTGGATGACCTACTAGCCAGATAAAACTGAAGAAAGCTGGTATTCTTCGGAGCTCCTCTACATACTGTTATCCAATTTTGCCTATTGTTTTCTTAGCTAGATACACTAGATAAGCTAGTCATTTTGTGGGTCATTTGAATTTTTCCTGTAAAGCTATGGTCTCTGCAGGGCATTGTGGGTCATAAACAGCAGCATCACAGGATTATTTATGATTTGCATGAGAGCTAGCCCTGACCTGGATGGCCCAGGCAAGCCCCATCTTGTCAGATCTCGGAAGCTAAGCAGGGCTGGCCCTGGCTAGTACTTGGATGGGAGACCTCCAAGGAATACCAGGGTCGTGACACCGAGGCAGGCGATGGCAAGCCACCTCTGAATGTTCTGTTGCCTCCAAGCCCCACTAGTGGTCGCCACTAAAAGAGAAGATGAGTTGCATGGGAGCTGATATGTATGCTTGCAGCATTTGGCTTGCCAATTGTATCAAGGTGTTATTCCGCAGGGATTAATTGCTGCTCAAGGCATAGCTTCATATGGAGCAGACTGTCGTGGTTTTGAGCCTATTTTAGAGGTAGGTAGTACACATTGCCATGGATCATAGAATGGCTGGATGCAGGCATCACTTTAAACGTTTTATATTTCTGGAATTTTCCCCCACTGTAGTTGTTATCTACCTGTGGCCAGAGGCTTTGGCAAATGTCTCGGTGTACATCTGGTGTGACAATCACACCACAGTGCACATAATGAAGTCAGAGTTATCCAGATCACCAAGGGTCAGGAGGTTAGCTAGGGAATTTGTACATCACTGCCTGAGATTCAACATTCTGTTTGTGACTCATCATACTCTGGGTCTGGATAATTGCACAGCTTATGCATTATTTCATTTCCAGATGGAGCACTTTTAACTCCAGTCTCCCTAGCAGCAGATGTGACAGAGGAGGCACCAGAGAAGATTGCAGTGGCATTATGGAATTTGGGAGGAGTAAGACTGTCAGGCAATAGCGCCAAGGCTTTCAGGATTTCAGATCCACGCTTTCAGGATTTCAGATTCAAATCCTGGCTACAGTAAGAATGGTTGGGGGGGGGGAGGTTGGCTGATGACACTGGGAAGAGTGTGAAAGATAAAGGGAACATAAAAAGCTGATATAATATGGCAGAAAATATTGCCTCGGTAGCTACTGCCTATGAGATTCAGGTCACATTTTCCTCACTTTATGAAAAACACTGTTTAGGATTGCATCATTCACAATATTTCTGGTGCTCTCTGTCTTGTGAAGTTGGTTGTAAGTTTGTTGGCAGATCACTCTGATTAAGCATTCCAATATAAGGGCATACTCTGTGTTGAGCAAGGAATGCTAATAAGGCTTTTGTTGTTCAGTCGCACAGTCGAGTCCGACTCTTCGCGACCCCATGGACCAGCTCCCTTAGCTAATAAGGCTAAGGGTAACTAAAATGGATAAGAAAGGAATTAGTACCCAAATGTAGGTCATTTATCCAGCTGAGGCACAGTTACTTTGAGATGTGGAGGCACAACACTGGCACTTTATCAGGCACAGTGACACCAGACAACTGCTGGGTTATTTATCTTGAGCACATTTCACATAGGAGCAACATCCACAGTAGCCTGTTTGGGCAGCAATGGCCGAAAGCATGAGAAGATGATAACCGTAGCTCTCTGAAATTATGTTAGACTGGTAAGCTCATTAGGACAGGTAAGAAATGCTGGTCCAGAAAGAAGTATTCAGCCTCACTAGCATTCTCAGCTAATTCGACTGCAGGCCAATTGGAGTGATACACGGCAGCTTGTATTATGGCTGGAAGTGTATTAGGGAACTGACAGTATCTATGCAGACTAAAATTCTAACCAACACATCTTTGCAGGTGTGGGGAGCCATGGTCTGCCTAAGCAGGTAATCATCTATAACCACAGCACTGTGTTCTTGGCAAGAAAAGGGTGGGCTGCTCCAGCATCAGCTGGCAGCATGGCATCAGTCCTTCCTCCAGGATCAACTGGTTGAGAAAGAGGGCATGGCATGGTGTTGTACCAGCTGCTTTCAGCCCTTTCCATCACATGAAGGCCTGCCATCTGACTCAAATTATTCTGATCCACCTAGGTGAGAATGATTTTGGTAAAACAAAAGATAAGTCAATTAATATCCAGACATAAGCGACCTGACCTTGCATATTGCTTGGTTCCCAGGTGTATTTTTAACCAGGTCTGGAATGCTCCAAAGAAGGGTGCGGAAGGCCAGCAGCATCTCCAAGGGTATTGGCAGAGTCAGAAGAAAAGTGAGCCATGTTACTTGCAGGAGGCATACGACTCCTCATTTTGGCATCAAGCACTCACTGCTGCAGCTGTATAGGAAGGATGGCAGGTACTGCTCAGATGAAGAATATGAAATGTTCCTCAAGAATCTGAATCTGAGACAGGACTTGCTAGAAGACAATCAAGCAGGTGAGGGGGTGAGGGTAAACAAAAGCTCTTCTGTAATGATTGATGACACGATGCACGTAAGCATGCACTAAAGAAGAAACAGGGAAGTCTGCTGAATACACTGAGACATCAACTGGACTATGAAGAGAACTTTCCTTAGACTGGAAACTCACATCTAACTTGGATAAGATGAACATGACTTAGCAGCTCGGGGAAGGCAATCTAATGCTTAGCAGCTAGGAGAAGGCATTTTGGCAGGCCTCCCTCAAACATCAGCAATGGTTGACCGGAAAGAATTGGACCAGGAATTATGAGGGCTCAAGGACTCTAAGCTAGGGTAGCGGTGCCGAAGATGGTGTCCTGATTCCACTCACTTCTGAAGGTTAGCTGCCTATAACTCAAAGGAACAGGAAGTTCAATAGCTGATGCTGCCTGATGCAGTAAACTTAAAATTACTCCCCTTTGCTACAAACTTAATAAAGTTGTGTGGCCCTTATTCATCAATAATGTATCTGGACCTCTTCGTTCTGTGGAAAGCTAATGTTCTGAAAGGGACTGTACTGTCAACTCTAGATGGGGTAAGGTTGTCATTAGCCAATCAAGTTAAGAGTTTAGGATATTCTTGGATCCACCCTTGGTAATAGAGAAGAAGGTTAATGTAATTGCTAGGAATGCCACCTTTTATTTTAATCTGCTGATCCATGCACTAGACTAGATTAGTGTAACACACCACAGGTGGGGGCTGCACATGAAGTCAAGTTGGAGGCTACATCCACTGCCAGTCTCACAAAGGTTGCTTTGACTCTTGAAAGCTTATACCCCCCCAAAAAAATTCTTGTTGGTCTCTAAAATGCTACTGGACTCAAATCTAGCTGTTCTACTGCAGACCAACATGGCTACCCTTTGAAACTATCCACTGCTAACATGCCAACTTTTTACCTTAGCTGCAAGCAGCATTGAACATGTATTAGTCTTGATACAGTTACACTGGCTGTCTATATCCTTTTGGATTCAATTCAAGGTACTGTTCTTTCTTTAAAGGCCATTCACAGTCTGGGGCTCACACATCTGAACGAATCTTCTTATATGAATCTTCTTATATGAATACCCATAACAGCTGCACCCCTTACAGTAGCCCCTGTAGCTCAAGATAGCACATTTATCTGTGGCTGTCACCCATTTATCTGTGGCTGTCTCACTATTTTCCCATCATACAAACAATTTTTTATAATGGGCTCCCAGAAGTGTCACACAAGGTGGCAGTCTTAAACTGTGGTTTAAATTTTTGTTTTAATTTTTGTTAATTCACTGTAAAATGCCTTGAGTTCCACAAGGTGGAAAGGTGGCTCATAAATGTTTTAAACAAATAAATAAATTCTGACTGTTAGATGCTTGATGGGGTTGGGAAGGAAATTTTACCAAGGCTGCAGAATGGCAAAAGCAGTTTTTTTGCCACCATATTTATTATAGTGTGCACAGGGGAACAAGGCTTATAAAGGGATTGTGCAGCTTGCTTTGTCACAAATTTGGTGATGGTACTTCAGCAACAAACAGGGGCACAGGCTTTCAAAACCTGTCTAGGAAGGGGTACACGTGATCCTCCTTAAGAAGCTTTGGGGAACAAACTCCCAAGCCAGTCATGTCACTGAAAGAAATAAAAAACATACCCCCAGGAAGGTGTCAAAGCAAAGTAGCTTCTTGCTAACATTGACTCACTCGCAGGGTAAGCAAAGTAATAATATGTGGCAAAATTAGAGCTAACCTGCCAATTATGCCCTCATCCCTTCTTTAGGAGTGCACCAAAATTGGTGATGTTGGTAAAGATCATTAATATAAAGTTGTAGCCTATACTTTCAGCCCAGTGATGTGGACATTCAGACAATTCATCTCCAAAACAATACAAACAGTCCTTATCCTCCCCCAGATGGCACAGCTGGATCTACATGCAATAGTGAGATGTTAAAGCTAAATGGATTCTACTACTTTAGAAACATACATGTTAATTGGGATCCAACTACCTTTCTGCCAGAGTTTTCCTAATGAGGAATAACTCTACACTGACTAGACTGTTGAGACCAATAATGTGGACCAAATGTGCTCAGACTACAGAGTGTGAACTGCTGATTACTATGGTATTCAGCAAATATACACTATAAGACATTTTCCACCTTAACTCAGATATTGGGTTAAAAACAAATGCCCCTCAAAGATGATGCTAGTTTCATCTGGATAAAGAGGTTAAATTTTTGCACTTTCAAGATTTTTATTAAAATGTAAAAGATAGCTAGAAGTGTTATTTAAAAGTGACTTTAAAATTTACAGAGCTGTATCTTACAATAACAATACTATTAATAAATAATGTTCAAATAAATGCTGCTTAAAATACAGCCATTGACAAAACACAAAAATCACTTCTTCAATAAGGATGGAAGCAGGTTTGAATATAATATATTCAGACAATTCATGTGTAGAATAATCTAAATAGCCCAAACAACATAAACATCCACAAAGTAAGTGCTAAACAGACTGAGTGTGAATTCTTCTAAGGAATTAAGAAAGTTTAATACCTATTTATTCATTAAAGGCTATGAAAAGAATATTTAATGAAAGAAATGTGTCTGGAAGATTTTAGTCATGTTCCTGAAATTCAAGAACAGGCCTGTCAAAGGATGCACAAGTACTTTGCAGCAGGCCACACAGGGATAAATTAGTAGATCCTCCTACCTTAGCTTCATTTTATCATGCACCCTTCCATGTTGGATACACTGCTCCTCCAATTCATCATTCCTTCTTTGCATCTTCTCAATTCTGTCATGGACATATTCATTTTCCTGACTAAGCTTGCTGATTTCAGACCTAGAGAATTAAAAACACTGATGATGGATGTTGCCAGATTTTACTTGCAGTGTACCACCACGTTAACAAAACTCCAGTGCGCATCTGCATCTTAGAAGCAATGAGAGCAAAGGGCTGTTTTTATTAAATTGGAAAATACTATAGGCACTGGGAATATGAATCTACAGAATGATTTTTTTGGCAAATGGGTTACAATAATAGGGGCCACTACTATTTCATCTTTTAATCCAATATATCCTTTCGGTTTGGACCACCATATTAGAAGCTGATACCCGAAATGATCCATTTTATGCTGCAATCCTGTACTCCAAAGCATAGTTAAGCAAACTTAATTGGACAAGACTGGATACAAGATTGGATGCATGCTACTGGAAACTCCATGCTACAATAATGGATTTACACTGCTGTTAACAGAACCACCTGAGACAGCCAATGATTAGTACAGATTTGTTCTAATACTGAGAAAAAAACTGGCAAAATGCAAAAGAGCTCTGTTGGTTCAGCAGCAGTTTAGGGCCATGGATTTACCCTACACTTTTGTATTCTAGGTACAGCAATAAAAGCAGTATTCTTGGAGCAGTTTGGCTGACCAAACAGAGCCACAAACCAGAGCCACAAAAGAGTTGCTATGTCCTGTAAATTGATTCAACATTTAGTATACATACAAAAGTGGCTTATAGCCAGCTTTGTCACTTCAAATTCTGGTAGGCAGAGCACAAATGCAACCTAGATGTTCTATTCTTACACTGTTTTCTACTTTTTAGAGATTCAACCACTTTAGTTTATTATACCTAAATGTGAAGTATGTTCTATTAATTTAATTTAATTGAGATCAGGAAGTCCATTAAAGAGGTTGAATATTATAGTACCGGCTTATTTTTCATATAATTTCTGTTTTGTATTCTGATCCTTTAGCTTGAGCAAATATTTTACTCCTGGTGTTCGAATGTAATGACTGCAGTCTTCCAATACAGCATGAACATGCAGAAAAACAGTTCAACCGGGTGTGTGTTCTTTACTTCAATTAAACTCACACAGTTGGATGCCTCCTGTTGCCAAAACGGTAATATAATTCATCCATTATAGTCAAACAGTAAAACTACACTAAAAGTCATTTAACAATATTTATAACACCATAAAATATAGTGTTAAAATATATGGACTGCAATATGCACCAAAATTATAAAATTTGTTTCTCATCATCAGTGATTAAAAACAGGATCATTTCTCTAGCTTCAATACACTCAACCCTGGTGACAGATTAGAATTCAAATCTTAATGATCAATTTACAATTAACAAGATAGAAGTGAAACAAATTAAACCAACCATTCTATATAACGAGACCCAATGGACACCCATTGTTGCCCTTAATTACAAAACGCAAATCACAAATACACAATGGACAGTGTCAAGCATCAATCCACAAGCCTCAAATTCTGAGACAATCCAAAAAAGGGCAAGTAAAATTATACAGATAACACCCAAGGACTGTATTTTTACGTCTGCATGTGTACACAGTATCAGCTGTGCAGCTTGAGGGGAGTAAATGCTGTACTTCCAAGATCCGCCCCTATATGTATAAAAATTTCACTCATGACATTTTTATTACTATAGATTCCACACACCAACTCTGTTTGAAGACTCAGCTATGTGAATACATTACTTAAGGTAACTACTAAACTTCCGTAATGTAAATGCATCTTTATGCATCCTAAATATTTCTGGCGTAATCCCTACAAGACATTTTATTTATGTTTAATAAGTATGTTATACTTCTAGTTCTGACAGCTACCTTACCAAACAGCCTGACTGCGATGCACATTTAATTTATAGAGCTCTAACAGATGAAAGGAGCTGCGGTAGCTCAAGTGGTTAAGATGCTGAACTGCAGGCTGTGGAAGGTCAGTAGTTCAGTAGTTTGAGACCCGAGAGTGCTGCATGACGGAGTGAGCTCCTGTCTCTGGCCCCAGCTCCTGTCAACCTAGCAGTTCCAAAGCAAGAAATTGCAAGTAGATAAATAGGTAACGCTTCAGTGGGAAGGTAACAGCGTTCCGTGCATCTTGGCATTTAGTCATGCTGGCCACATGACCATGGAAATGTCTTTGGACAGCGCTGGCTCTTCGGCTTTGAAACGGAGATGAGCACTGCAACCCTAGAGTCGGATTCGACTGGCTTTCGAGCAAAGGAACCTTTACCTTTAACAGATGAAATGGTGGAAATTGTACTTCAAAAAATATCAAGAGTACTATAAAACTGTCCTTTCCACACCACAAATTGCTGGGAACAGATCTTTCTTTTTCAAATTTCTAGATGGAAGCTATAGAAGTTCTGAAAAAAATTAAGTACTCATGCAGCTTCTCTTGGGCATTATATAAACCCTCCATGTTCATAGGTGTCCTGTACAGTTCAACTAAATCTTCTGCCATTGTCAGTACTAGTCTGTGCAGCAAAAACAGCTGCAAACCTGTCCAGCACTACAGAATGTATTTAATAAGGAGAATAGTACAAATCATTAACAACAGAGTTGTCAGCAATTAAATTCACTTATCTTGTCTATCAGTTATGCAACTGGAGAGTAGACTGATAACTAGAGCATATATAGTAATGAAAGCTTTACTTCCATCAAAGTCTCAGAAATCAGGGTTTGGGGGCAGCTCATAAAGCACATTCTCTAAATGGGGAGAACTTTGGTCACATTCCAAAACATCATATTAACAAATGTCTGTGTCTCAACAGCAAAGCTGTCTCACATTCATGGCAACACATATTACATGGCAAAGTTATCGGTTCCCATTGTACCTAAAACATTTTGGCTTCCTGATTATATTTATAACTACTCCATATGCAGAAAAGCTGTGATCCTTCCTGGAAAGCTATTTAAAAAACAAGTCTTTGACAATTAACAATAGGTAAATAAATAAATGACGACAATCCAAAACAGTAACAATATTTCATTCTGATGAATAGGTGTAAGGGGAGTTTGCAGAACTTGCTTCCTTAAGCAAGCAAGGCCACTACCGATGCCCGTGGTGGCTCCCTCCTGTTTATGCGTGGGCCACTGAATTCTGTACAAACAGAAGTTTCCAAATAATTTTTAAGAGCATGTTCATACAGAATGTACTGCACTAATCTAGAGGCGACAAAAGCTCCAGTGAGAGCTGCCAGGTTAAAAAGAAAAAAGATTAGGTGAATTTGGCAGAAGGTGTCCGTAGCTTCTGCTACAGGCTAGGCTTTTAGGATCACCTCCAAGAACAGGGGTGTCAAACATGCTACCCACAGGCCAGATCTGGCCCCTGAAAGCCACCCATCCAGCCCGAGAACAACTGACTCTGTGTTGCTTCCTGCTTCCTGTTTCTAACATTGCAGCTCCTTTTGGCCAGTCACTGATTCAGAAGAGAGAAAGAAAGCCTTTCCTGCTTCAGAGGAGAGAAAGAAAGCCTTTCCTGCTTCAGAGGAGAGAAAGAAAGCCTTCCCTCGATTGGCTAAGGGATCTCCCCCCCCCCCGTCCTCCTCTGGGGAGAG
>NW_015174853.1:161657-165792 GCF_001447785.1 Gekko japonicus
GCAGGAATGTGAGTCCATCTGGCCTTATATCTTGGAGAGTGAAGTGATTTCAGACACCAAATGACAATAGCAGGCATTGGTAATGAGAGAAGAAACCTAAGTCTCAATTCAGCCCAGTAGGATGCATTGTCTTGAGCTTCATGATTAGTTGCAATTCAGCAGTCTCTCTTTCTAGTCTCCCTTTGAAATTCCTTTGTAAGAGAACTGCTACTCTTAGGTCAGCAACTGAATGCCCTGAAAGGTTAAAATGTTCTCCCACTGGTTTTTGAATGTTGTGGTTTCTAATAGTAGTAGAAAGAGTCCAGTAGCACCTTTAAAGACTAACAAAATTGTGGTAGGGTATGTGCTTTTGTGAGTCACTGCTCACTTCTTCAGACTTATTTCCATTTATCCTTTGCATCCACCTGAACTGAATTCTCCTGTTCCAAATTGAGACCTAAGTTTCCTGACTCATTACCAATGCTGATATCTCCACCCATCTGCATATCACACCTACTCCAATCATGCCTGCTATTGCCATTCAGCATCTGAAATCATCTTTATAAAGTTTATATCTCCAATATCTTGCGTTACACTTTATGGCACACAACGAAGTGTCATTTATGTCAGATATGACCCTCATAACAAATGAGTTTGACACCTCTGTCCAAGACCGTGAAGCTAAGTAACAAGAGATGCCCAAACACATCTATGATATGAATTCATATTTGACACTTAAAGGAACCCAGCCACACTACTTGAACTTCTTGCTCCCTATTTAAAATCTATTTAAAAACAAATACACTATTGCCTGACAAAGCTGTAACAATAAAAATGCTAAATGCATTAATATCCCTGTAAGAGTATTACAATTATATGGAATTTTAAAAATCTGAACAGATCATAATGACACTGAAGTCTCAGAGTCACGAGTTCTATATAATGGAGGAGTACAAATTGTACTAATGGGATTTAAACACTGTGATGCAAGGACTGCAGCTAGCATGTCTACTTATTAATACACAGAAGGAAGGCTCAACTGAAATCAGCAGGCCAGGTGGATATGCCACTGGTATGCTAACTGGTCATGTCATAAGTGTATTTAAACAAGAGTGGTGGATAAGGATGCTGTAACATTAGGAAATAATGGGCTCATAAAGTAAATATCCTGTACTCATAACATCCATTTATATTACATCTCAATTCCCTTGCACTCACATTTTTATTCCTTTCACAATTAAAAATGAGATGATCAGTGTTTATATGCCACTTTTGTGCCTGTGCTGATAGCACTCATCAGAACAGATAGACAACTGAGGACAGCCGTATGAAGCGAACTGCAAGTTAAAAACTTTACATACCTGTTTTTTTCTGTGATATACTCAAGGTTCTTTGCCAGTGTACAACATTCTTCTTTTAATTTTGATATGAATGTGTTCTGGGAGCTCAGCAATGAATCCAGTTCATTTACTAGAAAACATAAGTTTAAAAAATCGACTACGTTTCTAGAAGTTCAGGAAAATAAATATAAAACAGGATACTTTAGAGCCACTTTTCAAAGGGCACTTTTTGTGTGCGTAAAACTGTAGTTTCCATTCTTAAATAGTTTTTTTAAAAAATGGAATACATCTTGCCTCTGAAATAAATCAGCAAAATATGGGGGGAAATCCTTACAAACTGTTAAGAAAAACACATGTTAATTCCTCTTTCTGAGCATTATGTTCTCACTTATCAGGGGCTATATCTGCATGATGGAAGCTCCCTGAACAGAAAATAAAGGCCCTTGGCTCTTCTCACTAATGGCAAGAGTCATCAATCACCTCTACAAGAGGCATACGCTGCGGGATAACAAACATTTGCTTATAACGGAAATAATGTAACATGCAATTTGCTGTCTAGTATCCCCCCCCCCATCCCCTTTAAAATCTGAGGGCTGCTTCAAACACAACAGAATTTCTATATGGAAAGTGTGTCTGTTTAGGAAACCTCATAAAGATTATCACACACCAAGCGCTTTCCATGGAGGAATTTTCTCATGTCCAAAGCAGTCCTAAATATGTTTTAGTTGACAGTACATTGCTAGCTCTGTAGTTCTACATGTATCTAATCAGCAGCTGTTATGGTCTGTTACTACATCCTACCCAAGAGAGCAAGAGGGTGTAGCAGTTAGAGTATCAGGCTAGGGCTGTTGAAACACAGTTTCAAATCCCTGAGAAACCATGAAGGCCAGCTTGGGCCAGTCATCATCTTTCAGTCCAATTTAGTTCACAGGGTTGTTAACATGGATAAAGCAGAAGGAAGAACAATTTGTGGTGCCCTAAATTCTTGTCGGGGAGTGGGGGGTTAGACAGACAATTTCCTGTTTCAAAAGACAACTAATTTAGGTTAAAAATGATTAAGTAGTATCTGACAACTTAAGTGACACTAAACATAAGAACATAAGAGATGCCAATGTTGGATCAGGCCAACATTCTGTATCACACAGTGGCCAGAAATACCAGTGCCATCAGGAGGTCCACCAGTGGGGCCAGGACATTAGAAGCCCTCCCACTGTTGACCCCCCCCCAAGCACCAAGATGACAGAGCATCATTTGCCCCAGAGTCCCTATCTATACCTTGTGGCTAATAGCCACTGATGGACCTCTGCTCCATATGCTTATCTAATTCCCTTTTGAAGCCGTCCATGCTTGTAGCCACCACCACTTCCAGTGAATTCCAAGTGTTAATCACTCTTTGGGTGAAGAAGTATCCTCTTATCCGTTCTAACCCGACCGCTCAGCAATTTCGTGGAGTGCCCACGAGTTCTTGTATTGTGAGAAAGGGAGAAAAGTACCTCTTTCTCTACCTGCTCTTTCCCATGCATAATCTTATAAACCTCAATCATGTCACCCCTCAGTCGCCGTTTCTCCAAGCTAAAGAGCCCTAAGTGCCTTAACCTTTATCATTCGAGTTGCCCTTTTCTGCACTTTTTCCAAAGCTATAATATCCTTTTTAAGGTGTGGTGACCAGAATTGCACACAGTATTCCAAATGAGGTTGCACCATTGATTTATATAGGGGCATTATGATATATTGGCTGATCTGTTTTCAATACCCTTCCTAATAATCCCCAGCATAGCATTGGCCTTCTTTATTGCAGTCACACACTGTCTCGACATTTTCAGTGAGTTATCTACTACAACTCCAAGATCTCTCTCTTGATCAGTCTCTGCCAGTTCAGACCCCATCAACGTGTATTTATAGTTAGGATTTTTGGCTCCAATGTGCATCACCTTGCACTTGGCCACATTGAACCCCATTTGCCATGTTGACGCCCACTCGCCCAAAATTGACAGATCCCTTTGGAGTGCCTCACAATCCTCACTGGTTTTCACCACCCTGAACAACTTCGTATCATCCGCAAATTTAGCCACTTCACTGCTTACTCCCATCTCCAAATCATTAATGAACAAGTTAAAAAGCAGTGGACCAAGTACTGATCCCTGCGGTACCCCACTGCTTACCACCCTCCACTGAGAAAATAAGATCTTCCCTTTCAGAACCCATGCTGAGTCTGCCTCAGTAGGTTTTGTTCATCTATGTGCCTACTAATTCTTTCCTTAATAATGGTTTCCATCAATTTATTCTGTATCGACGTCAGACTGACTGGCCTGTAATTTCCCGGATCTCCTCTGGAACCCTTTTTAAAGATGGGAGTGACATTACATTAGCTACCTTCCAGTCCTCAGGAATGGAGGCAGATTTTAAGGTTTGCACTCCTCAGGACATGGGGTGGCACACCTGGCACTCTGTCACACAGGGGTCACTGGGGAGGGTGTGGAAATGTTTCCAAACTGTGGGCTTCCCCCCACCCTCTGAATCATTGCTGTCAAAGTCCTCCTCTCCAAAGAGTGTTAGTAACTGCTCATGTCTCTGGGCAGTGCTAGCAACTCTTTTGCCTCTATGGAGAGCCCCAGGAACAGATCAGGGGAAGGAGGCTCCAAGACCCCTGGTGATGTCCTGCTAGGACCGGGCTCCAGTGGGCCAGCAGGAGGGGTTTGATGCTCAGGGACGAGGGCCTGTGGTACCCAGGGGGTGGAGGACATCTTTCCCCATAACAAGCACTCTTTGCACCCACTTTCACTCTCATGGCACATGGAGGTGTTCATATTCAGCAG
>NW_015174853.1:165806-221354 GCF_001447785.1 Gekko japonicus
GAGTGGGAGGATATAAATTCAGGAGACCTTTTTGGGGGGTCTGTAACTGGGCCCCTAGAAATGTAATCCACTCAGAGAGGTGGTAGAGGAGCTGGAGGCAGGGTGAGGTTCCCTGTGCATTTAGTGTGTGTAGCTTAGTGGGGTCCATTCCATACACTTTTGAACCTGCGCCTGACATGTCCACCATAATTTCAGGGTCGTTAGCCAGATCACACCACACAAGGCCTCATAAGATAAGTGTTTATTGATGGATCCAGAACTAGTGATCACGTATACAGCTTGTGTCAGGAATAGCCTTTGGTATAGGAGCCTCCGACTTATAGTAAAATGAAACATCCCCCCAACTGAGCAGAAGCCAATGATTACACTTCGCGTGCGCGACAAATCAACCAAGCGGCAAAGCCAGCATAAGCCATTGGGTTTCCAGCCAAGTAATTGCAGCTGGAGACTCCAAGGTCAAGCCTGAGATAACACACAGTGGCTGGACAGGGTAGAGCTGAGAACGAGGAGAAGAAAACCCCCTCCACATTCCAGATCCATGACAGGGCTACCTGACACATAAGCACTTTCCTGGTGGCAACTTCTTTGGGGGACCAGAACTTGGACCTCTTATGTCTAATCTGCACATAACATGGAGGGCACGTAGAGGACCATCAGGGTGGGGTTCCCTGTGAGTTTGATACCTCTGGCTTGCACAGGGTCAGTTCTATACCCTCTTGAATCTCCTGAACCTGTGCCCGTCATTTTCCCAGAAAGCACTTTCCTGGGGACACCTTATTTGGGGGGCTGTAACTCAGCCCCCCTAAATCCAATCCTCACCGAACTTGAAGGGCAGGTAGGAGAGAGTCAGCCGGAGATCCCCTGCAAGCTTGGTGTCTCTAGCACACCAGTGGGGCTGTTCTACTGTGTCATAAACCAAACTAATTTGTTTAGCCCCTAAAAGTTCGTGGTTTGCAAACCAGGCACACCACAAACCGAACCACATTTTCCCAGTTCATGCCCATCCCTACTTGTATTTACAGGTAGCTGCTTATTTTATTATTGTTCTTTATTGATCTTTCCTTTGTTTCCTTAGTGTTCTTGTTCATTTTAATCCCAGTAAGTGATCGTAGAAGGCTTTAACAAGAAGATGGGATTCAAGGATGAGTCCTAGCAAAAATTACGAAGGGCTTGTGCAAGAGAACCAAAAAGGCACACAGGTGGAAACAATCGTTATCTCATCTCACTCTAAAAAAAAGAACAAGAGCATCAGTCAGGAACAACTTGCTACGATATTTGGCAATGAACATTCCTAAAATAAGCCATGAGTAGTTTCAGTTATGCTAATTTTTTATCATTTTACCCAAAAAAAATCAAAATAATAGAAGAAATGTGGATCTCACTGAGGTATTTTTATGTTCAATGAAACAGCAAGAACAATTCCATAAAAATGCCTACTTCAGAGATATGGAGGTGAAAAATGGAAAATGTGATTGATTGGTTTAAAATTTTATACTCCAGTTTCCTTCTTGGCTCAAGGTGGCTTCATGCAACATCAAAATCCAGGCTAAACAAGCTTACCTTGCAGTGTCTTCTAAAGATCTCCAGTGAGGGGGCTCCCCTCACCAAGGATCCTAGTCCACAGAGTGGCAGAGTCCTGGGCCTTGATCAAGATCAGGCAGGTGAAAGACTTGCCCTAAGCTGGCCATATGGGTGCAGAACATGCCAGTGGTGTCCAACTGAGTGGAGGAACAGCCAGCAGACAGCAGCCTGATGACCTTAGTTGAAGCACGGGAACATAGAAGGAGACAAGTCCTTCAGATATGTGGGGTCCAAGGTTATGAGGGGCTTTAAAGGTCACAACCAGCATCGACTTCAACTCAGAAAGAAACTGGCAGCCAATGTAACTGTTTCAAGATAAGCAGGATACCTTATAATTGGCTAGCCTCTGGCACCCACTGGGCAGTCACATTCTGGTCGAGCTGCACTTTACAGACTGTCGTCAAAAGCAGACCAACACAGTGTGTTACAGTGGCCCATCTGTGAGTTTACAAAAACATGGATCGGTGTGGCCAGATCAGGTAAACCTAAGTAAGAAGAGAGTTGATGAACTAGATGCAAGTGATAGAAGGCGCACTTGGCCACTGTGCCAACCTGCTTTTCTAACAGCATGGGTGGTTCCAGGAGCACCCCCAAGATTTTAACTGTTCTATAAAAGCCAACTCCATTCCATCCATAAAAAGTGGATGCAATACCTCTACAACATCAGCCTTCCCAGCCAGCACTACTTCTCTCTTTTCTGGATTCAGCTTTAGCTTGTTCTGCCTTAGCCACCTGACCACAGCTTGAAAGTACGTGTTCATAACCAAGACTGACAGATCTGGATACTTAGATAATGAAATACAGAGCTGGGTTCCATCTGCATATTGATAACATCCAACCTCAGAGCTCCAAATATTCTCAATCAGTGAGCACTGCGGACAGCACAGAACCCTGTGACAGTGAGTACTAGATGCTGAAAGAACAAGGGGGAAAGTATAATGCATTAAAGCAAGGAATCCTCATATCTAACTTTGTGTTGCTGTGGATGAATACTGTGAATTTTGACCTTGCGTGTTGCATTGTTCAAAGTAGTTGAACACTGGCTAAGAAAACAAAAGTAATATATGTAGCACTATGTGAACAACTCATTAGCTACATAATTAATGATAACTAGCAAAATAAGATGAGAATACATTTGCTTGTTATGATAGTCCACCATGAGCCATATCAGTATCCCAAGGGCTGATTCATACATTATGCAATGCTATTTGCCCATCGGGAATATCCATGGGTAGGGCAGGGAAGACATGCCCCACATGTGCTAAATAATACCTCCCCCAGCCCATTTCAAGTCAGCAAAATAGCACTGCAGGAAAGGCAGAGGCCCTTTCTCCATGCAAAAAATCTGAATCAGGCACCTCCACATGCAGGAATTCAGGAGAACCCACAACTCAAGTCTGTTGTAAGTAAACTGGGGATTTATATAATATCTACACAAGTCCACTTTGCTCAAAGAATCCATCTACTTCATTTTGGTAGTTTGGTGTAGTGGTTAGGAGCACGGACTCTAATCTGGGAGAGCTGGGTTTGATTCCCCACTCCTCCACATGCAGCTGCTGGTGTGACCTTGGGTCAGTTAAAAGTTCTTTCAGAGCTGTTCTCCCACAAGCAGTTCTTGAAAGAGCTCTCTCAGCCCTACCTACCTCACAGGGTGTCTGTTGTGGGGAGGGGAAGGGAAAAGAGATTGTAAGCCGCTCTGAGACTCCTTTGGGTAGTGAAGGGCGGGGTATAAATCCAATCTCCTCCTCCTCCTTATGTGTTATACATGCAATTCTAAATCTTTATCCTTTTTGCCTATTAAACTGATAGCCCATATAACCAGGCTATGAGTCAATTGGACTTCAGTTATGCTTGTCACATCTCAGTGGGTAGAGCCCCAAAAGCATTTGTACATGGGGGCATTTGTATGATGTTTAGGTAAAGCTGTTTGTTTTGTTTCCTCTGCCATTAAAGGAATGCAAAAAGGTAAATATTTGTATAACCCATATACATACTTAGAGAATGGGGTTACAAATAAGCAAACAGAATGCTGTATATGATTCTCTGTACTCCTGATGTGATCAGCAATACTTGTAGTCTGCAAGCTTATTTAACAGCAGGATCAGTGAACTGCCAATAGTTTAAGACACATTTGGTTTTGAAAATATAGAACGTATCTATATTCACTGTTAACAATGCTGCTTACACATTACATATGCACAGTTAGCACAGATCTAGAGCTCATGCTATATTTCTGATGTGGACCTAAAAAGCAAAGGATTCACCTCTGATATATATATGTCTGGCTCTGGACTTCCCCGGCACCGTGGAGCAACGGGGGAAGCCGTGGGCCACATCAAAGAAGTCCACTTTAATTGCGGAGCAACAGGGCCCACCGTGGCTTGCACCCCGAGGGAGCCAAGTGGAGTCCCAGCAGAAAGCCTCCATGCTGCCCACAGAGACACAGATAGCTGCGGGCATTCCCAGAGCAGCCGTGAAGGAGGCAGGTCCCCAGCAACACTGCAACCCGCCGAGGGGACTGAAACCAGAGGGAACGTCAGCTGAAGGGCTTCCTTGCTTGCCTCCACCATTGCGAAATGGCACCCCACCTCCCGGGGACCCACAGAGCCTGCCCTGGATACTAAATAAAGTACAGGGCAGGACTCCTGAGGCCCCAAAGCAGGAGACTCCACAAGACTGGACCCAGGGGAGTGGGGAAGGGAAGGGAAGGGTCCAGCAGGGATCAGTACTTACCTTTAGCGGAAATGGGAATTTCAGAGGGAACAAAGGAAGATGCTGAGCACAGCCACACCCAAACACAACAGGAAGGACAGACAGGGTGCAGAGACACCAAGGAGGAGCCAAAGCAGAAGGGTTTAAGGTTGACCACTGGAGAATCAACAGAGAAGGTAGAGAGAGGACACAGACAAGAGAATCCACCACTCAAGGGACTAGAAGGAGGAGGGAAGGAATAGCCAGGTGGGAAACAGGATAAAAAGGGGACAACCAGCAGAGGTCGAGGAGGAACAGTGGTCTAAGGTCTGCGCCAGATAGAGAGAGTGACATAGACCAGTATCAGGCTTTCAGGGTGAGGTAACCCCAGGCAGCCCCATTCTGAGACCTCTGGGTCCCTGTGACCACAGCAGAAGGGGGAAGTACCAGGAGTGAGATGGGAAAACCTCACTATACTCACACACACACACATAAAAGAAAGAAACATGACATTCTGATTGTCAACAATGCTGTAAGTCCATTTTATTTTCACACTATAAGGGTAAAGAACTGCAGACCAGTTGAGCCAAAATACTGAAACACATCAGGTTCCAGTCAAGCTGCCAGCTGTTGCCATATTTATCAATTTAAACTGCATACTTCTGGTTCTCATAACTACAAAAGATTAAACATCCATCTAGATTTGAGGAGGATAGAATACACAAATTCTAAAAATGTGTGAGGCTGCAAAGATTAAATAAAGGAACATATTAATTTGGAGCCAGTGAATTACATCCAGCTGCGACAGTGAATTAAGTACCGATTAATGGCTAAAGCTTTTCTCCAGTTTGGATTCTGAAGCAAACTCATTAAGCTTTTAGAGTAGCTATAATGTGTGTACTGTGGGAACTGTTCAATGCTATTCAGGAGACTTTAACTGTAAGCTCAGAGCATTTCCTGCAGCGCTTCTGATGCTATTTTCTTTATATAACATGTGTGCCTGAAAATCCAGCCAAAAACAAGTCCTTTGTTTTTCTACTTTGTTGTGGTCCCTCTCAGCTTTACGTTTCTTGAACACAGGTAAATAAACTCATAATCCAGATGGTGCAACAGATGTGATAGCAGCACTCTGAAATCAACAGACAGTGGGCAATACTTTCCATTTTCCCTTTTAAACACTAACTAATATGTAATTCGGAATCTCCGGTGTAGTTAGCATCTGCTCCCTTCGGCCAGCCAAAGGTTACAGGTGTTCCTGATGTCATTTCACAGTAAGGCGTGGGCTAGGCTTGTGAGTGAGTGCCCAAGCTCTAATTTCCCTACCACCTACCAGTTTTATCATGCTGGGCCTCCATTTGCTGCATCTTCTGTGTCAGCTCCTGCTCTCTCTGCTGGGCCTGAAGGGCTCGGGTCTTTGCCTCATTGCTAAAGCTGTGCTGAATGTTCTCTTTTTCCAACCTACCAAAAAAAATAATTAAAGGCTCAGGAAGTACATAGATATTTTAAAAGTATACAGCATTAACAGAAGCCAAATAAATGGCATACAAGGTTGGGTCCAACTGCACTTATATCAGTGCCAATATTCAGGTTCAGCATGCCAAAGAAATATTGTCACTCATTTATAAACTGTGTTTGGATATTTTGAGTAGAAAATGGTAAACAACAAAACTAAGAAAAAATTAAGCTCAACCATTTAAAAAGGTATCAGTAAAATAAAGGTAACTACATTTTGTTAATCCTTTAAAAAAAAAACACAAAAGAATAAGTGAAGAGTCACACTAACTGGTTGTCCTATAGAAGCAAAAAGCTCAGTGAGGTTCAGAAATGAAGGTATCAAGGTCAAAGATATAGAATCAAACATCCCTTCTAAGAGAATGGGGAAAGATATATAATGATACTGGTAGTAATATCAAACTATCCATCCTGCTCCTAGATTAAAAAAATCGTGGCAACAGTCACAGCCTAACCTTGGTTTCTAACGACAAAGAGTCCTGCTCAAGCCCTCCCCTCTAGAAAGCCACTGCTAGGGCAGTTCTGCTTTCCAAGGGTGGTGTATGCTTCTACATTGTAACTTTTCTTTCTGTGGTCCCAAGCAATGTTCCCTCTAAACTGTGGAGTCTTGTGAGCAAAAATTCTACTTTGTGAGCTCCTGGCATTAAAGTTGTGAGCGAGCGATTTGGCTACTGCATAAATTGGTTTGCTCTGGAGCCATCCTTCCTGAGCCGAGACAAAAATTGTGTGAGCCGGAGGCTAAAAAACTGTGAGCCGGCTCACACTAACTCAGCTTAGAGGGAACACTGGTCCCAAGCTCAGAAATATGCATCTTTCTTTTTTTTAAAAAACAACACTTTGCCATTCTCATTAATTCACTGAGGCAATAGTGTATGAATGTGTGAGGAAACAAGTTAAGCAAATGTAACACTACTACTAAGGAAACAATTTAGAATTTTAAAAAGGCCAATTTAATCTCTGACATTTCTAAAGTAGTTTCTTTCTCAGTCTGAAGGGTGCAACGTCTCAAGGAATCCCTCTCTGTTTAATCCTCCCCCCCCCCCCCATTGCTCTAGAATGACTACTTCTGAATATCTAAATAGGAGAGTTAAATGAAGGGATTTAAAAAAAATGGGTGGAGGGAACAACTCTGGATGAGTTACACAGGTCAAGACAGGACATCAGGGGACTGCTGTGCTAAATTGCATTGCCTTACTATTGAGCAACCAATCAAAAATTTGGCAAAATCTGAGGAAGACAGATATAACATTACAATTTCTTACTTAATATTAAGATAGATTCAGGTGGGTAGCTATACCTACATGTATGGACTGGTAATTTCCATTTCATTGTACCTGAAGAAGTGTGCGTGCTTCTACCTAGAATAAAACTCTGTTGGTCTTAAAGGTGCCACTGGACTCAAACTTTGTTTACTTAACATTAATAAATTCTAGAAGAAAACAGAAAGTGACTTTTCAGTCTGACACCTCTTTTACAGGTTACCCTTTGAATGAGGGAAGATGCTCATTGCGTATTTTCACTACAGCCTTCAGTATAGATTTATTTGTTGTTAATCCTGTTCCCACTAAGATCTTACGGATCTGTGTATTATCACCATGAATCACTGGCTTTCAAACTGTGTAATAGGGAATCTCGGGATCCTTCAGAAGTTTCTCAAGGATTTCTCAATGAGCAGATTATTGATGGTTACTATTGCTGATCTTTACGACAGTAGACAGTTGGATATGTACAGAAGTGCTCTCCCAGATCGCACAATGTGATGGTGAGACCAAGGAGGCATGCCTGTGTTCCTTGTGAGATAAGTATATGCCCTAGCGCCATCCCAGAATCCTCTACAATATATAGGGTTCCATGGCAGACAGGTAGGGTTGCCAAGTGTACTTACCTTGGTGGCGGGGGAGCCTTGCCGGGCTCCGGGAGCTCTCCGGCGGTGCGTGCGCACGTCACAGGAAGCGACGCGCTACGTCGCTCACGTTGGGGGCGTGGCCCTGATCGTCGGAGGGGTTTTCCCTTCGACGATCGGGGCCACGCCCCCAACGTGAGTGATGTAGTGTGTCACCTCTGGTAAGAAAGAGTGGACTTCTCACTTTGAAAATGCCCCCTCCTCCCACAAGTGATACCATGGACAAATATTTAACTATACTTTTGGTACATTTGGTTTTGCTGGTGATGCTTGGCATCTTCATGACATGAAAGTTTGTCTTTGTGTTGCATTTAAACATTACTGCTTTTTTTATTCATATCAAATGAAAGTTTAAATAAATGTTTTTTTGAAAATATGTACAGTTTTCAGGGGACAGAAAAAATTGCTTTGTGGAGAAGTCACAACTGGAGTCTGGGCCACTACTTGGCTGTATTTCACAAGAGAATGGCATCGAGCTTTAGACAGGCAACCGAAGCAATGTAAATAAAAGGAAAAGTTTCCTTCTCCCAGCTACGTTATAGTCTTGAAGGCAAAGATGGAGCTTTGGGGGAGAACTATATCTTGGATCGTCCCAAGCACATAGTGCTTTGCAGCAATGCATTAAAGGAAAGATAGAAACCAATTAAGAACAGTACAGTATTGATGTAATTCTTTTTTTTAAAGAGTTTTATTTAAAAATTTCACATCATCACTGATACATGTATCAGTTACATTAACTTGATTACAATACTGTGAATCTATTACAATGCTTGTTTTCTAACCAGGTGTATAATCTATACCATCTATCTCTAAACAAATCTTCGTCTTTTCCTTGTAAAATTAATGACAATTTATCCATTTCCGCTATATCCAACAACCTATGAATTAGTTCTTCCTTTGAAGGTATTTTCTCTAATGTCCAACATTTGGCAAACACAATACGAGCTGAAGTTAACATATATGTTATAACATATTGATCTTTTTTTACATTCATCTGGTAACATTTAACGAGAAATTTTATGGTATATATGGTAAATCTATAATTTCTTTTATTAATTTATGTACTCTACACCAATAATTTTGTGTTATATTACACCTCCACCACATATGATAGTAAGTACCTATACTATGTTTACATTTCCAACAGTTTTGGGAGGTGTTTGTATAGCGTTTGGCTAATTTATTGGGTGACCAGTGCCACCTGTAAAACATTTTATATATGTTTTCTTTATATGAGGTTGCTCGTGTAAATTTTAGCATTTTCCATGTTTTGGACCAATCATCTATATCAATATTATGACCAAAGTCTTGCATCCAGGATATCATTGGAGTCTTCACTACTTCATCTTGTAAATATTTGTCAAGGAGAAATTTGTATAGTTTCTGTATCATTTTATCACTTGAGGACAACCAAATTTTGTCTAAATCTGTTTTTGTATCTTGGAAGCCAATCTTTTTATCTTTATTGTATCTGGTAATTAGTTGAGTATTTTCCCACCAGGTCAATTTTATATTTTGTATGCATAATTCCTCCTGAGTTTTCAAAATGTTTCTATGTAATAAAGTTTTATATTTGTCTGTTTTGTAAGTAATGTTGGTTTTATAAATGATTCCATTGGTGAAACCCATTTAGGTATTTTATCGTAATACCGCTCTTTTATTTCCTTCCAAACTTTTATTAAAGCTCTGTGTAACGTATGTTGTTGAAAGCTATTATGTATTATGTCTTTTTCATACCAAATGTACGCGTGCCATCCCACTACCAAATTATGTCCTTCCAAGTTTAGCAGTCTTTTATTTTCTAAAGTCAGCCATTCTTTAATCCAACTCATAGCTGTTGCTTTGCAATATAGATTCCAATTTGGTATTCCCATATAGCCTCTTTCTTTTTTTTCTTGAAGTATTTTCCACTGAATTCATGCTGTTTTCTTTTGCCATACAAATTGTTTAAATATTTTGTCCAAGTCTTTAAAGAAATTTTTGTTTCTCAAAATAGGTAAGTTTTGTACTAAAAACAAATATCTGGGTAGAACATTCATCTTTAATGTAGCAATTCTCCCCATGAATGATAGATTCAAATCTTTCCATATCTGAAAGTCTTTTTTAATATCCTTCAACAACTTTTCATAATTATCTTCTATTAGCATATTATTTCTTTTAGATATTATGATACCTAAATATTTTACTTTTTGACTATTTCCATCATGGAATTTCTTTGTATTTGTTCCCTTTCGTTCTGTGTGCAGTTTTTGGTTATTATATTAGTTTTTTTATAGTTGATTTTTAAACCTGCCACTTGCCCATATGTTTGCATTGTTTCTATCAGGTGAGGTATTGAGGTAATTGGATCTTCTAGGATAAATACCAGGTCATCTGCGAATGCCTGTAATTTATATTTGTCTTCTTTTATCTTTAATCCTTTCAGTATCCATGTAATTCTCAGGGGTACAACAGCAGAATTGGAAGACAGCTGCAATCTTAGAACCCAGCAGGTAACAAATGGTGTTGCAGAAATACAGCTGACTGAAATGGTGAATTAGACATTGTATAGCTAGCAATGAAAGGGGGCACAGTCACTTGCAGCCTAAAAGATCATTACTGAGTTGGTCCACTGACATCAGCCTGTGTACCATATTTGGTGTATCTATTGATCCAATATCCATATTTAGAATTGTCCATATGCAGACACAGGATACTACATTGATACCTGTCACACAAAAGGGTGAGGCTGTGCAAGTCACGCCACAGACAGGACTTCCATTCCACAGATCTCTTTCTCACCACACACACCCTCCTTTCCTCCTGTCCTCTTCAGACCTAGAGAAGGCAAAGGCCTTAAGAAGAAGAGGAGATTGGATTTATACCCCGCCCTTCACTACCCAAAGGTGTCTCAGAGTGGCTTACAAACTCCTTTCCCTTCTCCTCCCCACAACAGACACCCTGTGAGGTAGGTGGGGCTGAGAGAGCTCTGACAGAAACTGCTCTTTTTTCAAGAACACCTCTGACAGAACTATGGCTTGCCCAAGGTCATCCAACCAGGTGCAGGTGGAGGAGTGGGAAATCAAATCCGGTTCTCCCAGATTAGAGTCTGCGCACTTAACCACTACACCAAACTGGCTCTTAACTGACTGCTATCTTTCTGGTTCTTGTGCTGTACTAGAGACATCTCAGAGCACGCTCCCTGCGCCCCCTCCAAGCAACTCCCTTTTTAGTCGGGTCATGCCCTTATGTATGACTGGATATGTAGAGTGAAAAATCCAAGCACAGTGAACAAGAAACAGTTTATTAAATAACTAGGAATAAGGCCCATTGTGGAAATAAATACAATGAGCGCCAGAAAGAGGCTCTGGGAGAGTGCCAAGGCCGTGGGCACTCAGAATCAATTTGCCATGGCAACCTCAGCATGGTATAAGGACACAGAGTCCACCATTTTCTCCAGGGCAATGGATCAATAACATCTGAAGAGCAGTTGTAATTCTGAGTGATCTCCAGCCCCCACCTGGAGATTGGCAACAGTGGTTCCCCATTACGGAATGGCTGGTTTGGAGGGCAGAGTTTATGGCATTGTACCTGTCTGAGGCCCCACTCCTCCTCAAACTTCACCCTCTCCAGGCTCCATCTCTCAAATCTTCAGGATTTTCCCACCTGGAGTTGGCAACCCTATCTACTTCCCAGCCAAGCATCAACCTACCTTCATTTCCCCCTCATTGATTAGCTTTCCATCTCCCTCTCACCAGCAGCCCCCACCATGCTCTGAAGCCCTGACTGCCACATAACTTTGGCTGTCATAGGGGGGGCCAACTCAGTAAGGTATAAGGGCACAGAGTCCACCATTTTCTCCAGGGGAACTGATCAATGCCATCTAGAAACAAGTTGGAATTCTGAGTGATCTCCAACCATCAGCTGTATTTTGGCAACAGTGGTTGCCCATGAAGGAATGGCTGGTTTGGAGGGTAGAGTCTATGGCACTATACCTGTCTGAGGTCCCATCGCTCCTCAAACCTCACCCTTTCCAGGCGCCATCCCTCAAATCTCCAGGAATTTTCCACCTGGAGTTGGCAACCCTATCTCCTTCCCAGCCAAGCATCAATGTACCTTCATTTTCCCCTCACTGTTCAGCTTTCCATCTCCCCACCACCACCTGCAGCCTCTACCTGGAGTTGGCAACCCTATCTCCTTCCCAGCCAAGCATCAATGTACCTTCATTTCCCCCTCACTGTTCAGCTTTCCATCTCCCCACCACCACCTGTAGCCTCTGCTGTGCTCTGAAGCCTTGGCTGTCATGTCAGCATGGTAGAAGGACACAATGAGTTTTCTCCCAAGGCCCAAATAGGTGTGGAAAGGGCCTTTTACTGACAGAAACCAAGCTTGGTTGACCAGCAGCAGGCACTGAGGGGAAAGTAGGCTTCCCAGCTCTGAGTAGGGAAATACCTGGAGATTTGGGGGGTGGGTCCTGTGGAGGGCAGCGTTTTTTTGGGGGGGGGACTCAACAGGAATTTCCAAGCCTGGAGCTGGCAACCATACTCAGGACTGGGCCCAATGAGTTTTTCACAGAACCGTAGAAAAGGTTTTGTTCCTTTGTCTCTTTACTGGCAGAACCAAGCTTGGTTGCCTACCAAGAGCCACTGAGGGAGAAGTTAGAATGCTTTGGCCGGTGATCTCTATGGCATTCTATTTAGCTGAGGCCTCCCCTCTCCCCTCCTCAAACTCTGGCTTCCTTAAACTGGCTTCCTTACCTGGAACTGGCAACCCAATGAGTCCTCACAACAGCCACTGTGGGAAACCTTTGTCCCACACTCAGGAGCTAAGCAAGAGAACTGTGTTCATCAGGAGACACAGAGCTTCTGACAGAGAACAGGGCCTGACAGGGGAGTGGGCGGGGAAGAGGAGCACACCCGGCCAATGGCACGCCAGTAGTCTTGACTGGCAGCCGGCAGGCCAATGGCTGAGGGAGCGCATGCAATCTCACCACCCCATAGGCCAGAAGCCACTACCATTCGGCAATTATATATAAGAGAGATATAACAGTTAAGAAATGATAGAGTTATAAAAACAGGACAGAATTACTATAAGGACACTAGAACTACACAGCGTAAAGCTCACACAGAAACAAAGCTGGCTGGAAAACAACAAAGCTCCCTGATATGACTGCTTTACTTTGTTCCTAGTCTTTGCTCAATACCTGATCCCAACAGGCAAGACATCCACCCCCCACCATGGGGCAAGGGTTAACTCTCTCCAAAAGCAGCCTCACTACAGTTCAGCTTCAGAGAGTGAATGTCCTCCCCTCTCTGTGTAGAGTGTGGTATGCTCTATGTTAGAACACTGCCTCCATTTCCCCCCAGTTCAATCTTGAAGCTTGGAAGGTGCCTGGGATATGTAGGCCTGAGGCCTGTGTATGACAGAAAGACTATCTTGAGGTCTACAGGCTGCTCTACTCCCTAACCTCAGGGCTTAGGGTCATGATATTATTGCTTCACTCTTTGGAAACAGAGAAGCAACAGGGAACATGATTTATGGCAGCAGTGAGGCAACAAGGAGACATAGATATGATCCTAAATGAAGATCTGGCTCTGGGGCTAAAGTACAGCCGCAGCTAGGGTTGCCAAGTCTGGTTTGGAAAATACCTGGAGACTTTGGGGATGGATCCAGGAGAGGGAGGGATTTGGGGAGGGGCCTCAACATGGTACAAAGCCATAGAGTCCACCGTTCAAGGCAGCCATTTTCTCCAGGGGAGATGATCTCTGTCAGCTGGAGATCAGTTGCAAAAGAGCGAGATCTCCAGGCCCCACCTGGAGGCCGGCAACCCTAGTGGCAGCACTGATTTGACTCAGTTCCTGGAGGCCATATGCTGCAAACTACTGTTAATTGGGGGGAAAGCAACTATGAAGGAGCATCTAGAAATCTGGGGCACACTTCTAATCAGGATAATCAGTTGAAATACCAGAGGGAAAGCTGCAGTCATAGTTAAGCGTAACCAAAGCTGGTAGGTTAAGAGTGCTGGTCTGAACTAGTATCTGGGAGACTAGGTTTGAATTCCCACTCATGCCATGGAAGCTTGCTGGATGACATTGGGTCAGTCATACTTTCTCTGCCCAACCTACTTCACAGGGTTGTAAGGATAAAATTAAGGAGAGGAGAATGATGTAGCAGTTTTGGATCCCCACTGAGGAGGAAGGCAGGGGATACAATAAATAAATACATACATAAATTTGGTTCAGGGTGCAATTTAGGTATTACTAGCAAGCACTATGTTCTGCTAGATGAACTACTGAGGGCATCACTCAAGACTCAAAATTCTTCCAACTTCCCTAATTATAGTAGTGGTAGACATTTTGGGACAAACTTTCCAACATAGCAGTACTTCAGATTTGCCATGTCATTCCTTCAACCTTGCCATTAGTATTGGCTTCCAGAAGCTTCTGGCTAGTCACTGTAGAAACAGGATACTGAACTAGATAGTCTTTCTTAAATGTAATGTTTATGTCTGCTGATCTAACCTACAATATCATATTCATTTCAACCTGAAATGTAACTTAGCAAAGTTGTCCCCAAGAACAAGCCTTTATCAGACTTAAAAGAATTTAGAAGAGATCTAAGAATTAGTATGAGGGGTTGGGATGTCTCGATTCAACTGTGCAAGACAACTGACTTATGCCCAATACTGAAGGATTTTTTTAAAAAAATCTCCTGATGAAGCCTTCTTGTTATGTTGGATACTTTTGTTGGATGTTTTGGTGAGAGTCTGAGGAAGAAAAGTGGTATACATAACACACTTCAATTACATTCTCCCTGCAATCTTTACAGTAAGACAGAACAGTACTGTCATCACCATATTGTGTGTGTGGGGGGGAAATTAAAGGAAGATGAGAAATAGAGGATTAACTAGATTACTAACCATGCCCCATAAAGACATGGACAGTATTAAGAGACACTTCCCCTTTAGCAAATTAATTGACACACACAAAAATTCCAATTCTCTGGCTCACAAATCCAACATGTAGCTACTACACTATACCCAAAATATGAGCAAAAAAAGTTCTCAAAAGTTGTGAGGAAAAGGTATTTGTTAAGAGATCTGCCGAGAGGGGGGCAGTTATATGTATTGCTTCAGCAAACAACTATTTAGAGAAGCCACATGTGTTTACTTCACATCAGTGTTATTTTTAAGAAGAGCTTTTAGGACGCAATTTGCTCCTTAGCTTCTGCCACCCATATTCCATGTTCATCCACAACAGAAGCATGGCAGTTCCTTCTAGATTACACTGGCTTTAGCATAGAGCTGACCATCTATAACAAAATCAACTGTGTGAAATAATACAGAATTTGTTGTCATTCTGGACCTAAGATGTCTGAGGAAAGAAAAAGTAAGTGGCCTTATCCAAAAAGACTTCAGAGTTCTGATCTTATTTTGTGACTGGAGAAGATTTTCTGGGTGGTACCAGGGGCAAGGGAAACACTGCCCATTTCAGTTTTAATCTGTGCCAGGAGATTAGCAGGGAGTGGGGATATTTGGTGACAGAAATCACAATGTTGAAGAACAAATAGAAGTCCCTTCATAATGTGGGGCATGTTTGGTCATCATCATGCATATGGGAGTTTTCTATAAGAGCAGCTGCTAGAAAGAAGGGAGCAGAAGAAGTATATGCTGCATTAGGCATTCTTATTATAAGGTTCCATGGGGGCCCAAAATCAGAACACAGGGCCACAAACTCCAGAGCCTTGCTTGGTGTACTCTCAGTTCCTATTTTCAGGGAGAGCTATTGGGCCAACCTCTTCTGCACCACAGTGCTTTCCTCAAGATGGCAAACAGAAGCAACAATAGCTATAGAAACATCTGACAGAACATCTGATTCAAGTCATAAAGCTACTTTACTCTTCAGTCTGAGAAACATATCAACAGTGTGAAAGCTGTACTCTCAAGATCCTGCCATGCTTCCTATATCTTCCTCTATGTAAATAATGCTGTCCTTCATTGTAGAGCAAAGTTCAAGTCCAGTAGCACCTTTAAGATCAACAAAGTTTAATTCTGGGTATAAGGTTTTGTGTGAATGCACAGTTCTTCAGATACATTGTAGAGCATTACTAGGCATGAGCAGAAAGTGCCAACGGGATGCACTCTGCAATGGATGACCACATCCACAAGAGGACAAAACTGTGTTAGCAGAAGAAAGGTACAGGATACACGTTGAGGATTCTTGGGATCAGGGCTTTTTTTGTAGAAAAAGCCAAGCAGGAACTCATTAGCACAATAGGCCACACCCAATGGCAGAAACTCATTAGCATATTAGGCCACACCCCCATGTTGCCACACCCACCGTTTGCTTCTTATTCTGTTTACTTTGTTGTCAAAACCCTGGGCTTTTTTTGTAGCAGGAACGTCTTTGCATGTTAGGCCACACACCCCAATGTAACCAATCCTAATGAGTTTCTGCTGTTAGGTGTGGCCTATTATGCTAATGAGTTCCTGCCGGGTGTGGCCAACTTGGGAGCCCGGAACTCCATTCCTGTGTGTTCCTGTCCAAAAATAGCTCTGCTTGGCATCAACCAATTTTGACCCCATGGTTTGCCTCAACACCGGACTGTCTTGTGTACTCTGACCTCTCGCTTGACCTTGATCATACTTGTAACGCTTCCTTACAATATAGATACAAGTGATAAAGAGGTAAGCACTATATGGTCCTGGTTCTCTTCCAGTTCTGAGCTGGAAGACTCTTCCTCACTAGCACTCACTCGCTTTTTGCTGCTGCTTAAGTGGCAGCAGCATGATGGCCTGTCTGTCTCTAAGGCTACAATGATGTACAATGATGGTGGTTAGCATCAGGGACCGCAGGGCAGGGACATTCTTAGACTCAGGGCATCTGCCCTAGGCTCACGCTGGGAATGGAGCTGATCACCCTGCCACCAGCTGCCCAGGCCACCCCTCCAAATATGCAGCCCACTGACACCTCTTTGCTGCTTCCTCTACTACCTCCAGCAATGCCTGATACAGCAGAGCTGCATCCCCAGCCAAGGAGGTAGGAGGTAGGGAGTAGAGCCACCAAGCATGCCTCCATTTCCAGCTGCACTAATCCTGCAGTGCTGGTCAGAGTCCTGGAGGGAGGAGGAAGCAGCCCCCAGAGAACGCACCCCTCTTTGTGGATGTAGTAAGTTTAACCATGTGGTAGTGGGGAGCATGCCTACCAGTGATTCCTTGAATTTTGCTAAGGGCCCCAGAATCACTCAGACTGCCCCTGTGGCAGGGAAGAAAAGAGGGAAATTATCTCCATTGCATTTTCACTGATGCACCAAATGCTGAGGCATCTGGGGGGATATATATGTTCTTACCTTTAAAGCCCTACATGGTCAGGGACCTACATACCTAAGGGACCACCTTTCCCCGTATGTCTCCCAGAGAGCACTGTGGTCGGGGGTCCAGAATCAGCTGGCCCTCCCAGGTCCTAAGGATGCTAGGCTGTCAATGACCAGAGCCAGGGTCTTTTCAATGGCGGCCCCATCCTGGTGGAATGAGCTCCCAGAGGAGATCAGGGCCCTGTGGGACCTTTTATAGTTCCACAGGGCCTGTAAAATGGAGCTCTTCCACCAGGCATTTGGGAGCCGCCGCCACCAATGAAGAACATTGGTTGGTTAAAAGGGAGAGGGCCCTAGACTCTGGAAATTGCCATCAACAGCCTAAAAGAACAGCGGGCCCTGCAAGGACCCTCAAAATAAACACCTAGAGCTGACTGTGAACTTTGTAGATTGGCTGCTACTGTTATATGAATACCAATAATTACTAACACTTCATTACGAATTTATAATTGTTTTAACTATAAGTATGTTTTAATGTAACTATCTGCTTTTATGCAAGCTACCCTGAGCCAGCTTCAGCCGGGAGAGTGGGATAAAAATCTGATAAATAAAAAAATAAATGTTTGGGTGTATAAGTAATTTTTATACCCTTATGGTGCCCAGTGCTGCCACAGTTACACATACACAGCCTATCCTACCTGACAGGATTGTTGTGAGCATAAAATGGAGGAGAAAAGAACAACATAAACCACTTTGGGTCCCAATTGGAGAGAAAGGCAGGTTGTAAATGAAGTAAATAAATAAACTGCATTCGGGATCAGGCATTTTGTTTAGGCTGTCTCATTGCAAAAAGCTATTAAACCTGAACTGTACTGATAATTTCCATCATTATATCTAACTAGTAATAAGGCTGGTTGTGGGAATAAATACAATGAGCTCTAGAAAGAGGCTATAGGTGAGTGCCCCGGCCTTGGGGGGGAGGGGCCTGCAGCGCATCTTGGGGCAACAGTCTGCATATGTCCTTTTGGTATTAATGGTTGTATAGTTGGTTGGTTGGATCAAGATGTTTTGCTACTTATGGTTGTTATGTGTGGCAGTGTTTGGTTGTTACTGGGATTTTGTATGGATGAAGTATATACAGTTAGTGTGAAATCAGTCATCATTGTTTATAATTATTTGTCTACACCTTGGTGTGGCATATGGAGAATGTGAAGTGTGACATCCTCATTGTGTTGGTCTCTGGACAACCCAACATATAGCTTGCCAGGAGGTATAGAGGATTCAGTCATAAGTGTTGCAGAACTTATCTATAAACAATGTTATAGGTGAAGATGTTAACAGAACTGGCAATTAATTTGCGTCGCTGTGGTCCATGGACAAAGTGAAACTTTACAGCCTTAAAGCGTTGCACTTTGGATAATGCAACATAAAGTTGGCCATGGCTAAACATGGCTACCATAGATTATGTGCGTCAAGGCACCCATTTTCTGTAGGAAAAATGATATGCTGTGGCTGGGGAACACAGTAATTTCCAGGAGATCTCCAGGCCCCACAGGGAGATCGGCAACCACAGTGAACATTTAGGGGAAGATTGGGAAATTTATTTTACTTCAGGACACATTCAATGACTCCCAACAGCAACAGCAAACTGTTTAGAATGTTGGAGGTGAGGACCAATCAGGCCACATATGCAAATTACCTCTGTGTTCCGACTGGCTATGGGGGGGGGAAGAGGATGACGTACAGAATGGAGTGAGGCCCGATCAGCCTGCATATGAAAATGACCTTGAAAGGCTCGCCTAATCAGGCAGAAGGTGAGTCGTTGGGAACATGGCTAGCCTTTTATATATATATCTAGATTCTGATCCACAGATCAAAAAGTACGAGCAGAAATACTTCTACAAACCTGAGGGAAGCCCAAGGTTTGCAGAAAAATATTAAATGTAAATACATATACACTGGGTACTAAAAAAGTGGTACTAATCTCTGCTTCTTTAAAAAAATTGTGTCTGAGATCTTACAAGGCTAAACTTTAAGACTGACAGCCATTTGGGAGAGGGGGTGCTAGGTAACCCACCACCAACATTGTCACAATCGAAAAGGGAGGAGAGAGACAGAGCAAAACAGGTAAAGGATAGGAGGAAATGAAAGCAAAACTGGAAGGAGAAGTAGCAAAAAAGCAAAAAGAGAAAGCTGAAGATGGGGAAGGGGAAGGGGAACAGAAAAGGGTGGGTTAGGGAGGGAGCAAAGGCTGCCAGGGTAGAACACAGAAAAAGGTAGATAGGAAGGGAGAAGGATTCACATACATTTCCAGGGGGAGGCAAAGTAAGAGGGAGAGAGTGGGGAAATGAAACCCCCTCAAGTCATTACAGATCCCTCAGTAAAGGACAAATGCCATCCTCCTATCTGTGATTCTAAGATAATATCCTGATAGGGCTCAATAATCTCCCTTATATAATAAAAGCCGAATGGTGGTGGCACTTCTCTAGAACATTCCACACGCTCCGGAATTGGTTGGCGCCCTGGTATGTCACTCAGAATCTGTCCCTATCCACTGGCTGCATTGCTTGAGTCTCACCTCCAACATTCTAAACAGTTTGCTGTTCCTCCGCCCCCCTCCCATAGTCAGAACACAGAGGTTATTTGCATATGCAGCCTCATTGGCCTCTGCCTCGGAACACAGAGGTCGTTTGCATATGCGACTTGATTGGCTTTTGCCTCTAACATTCTAAACAGTTTTGCTGTTCTGAGGTGTCCAATCTCCAGGTGAGGGCTGGAGATCACTCAGAATTACAACTGCTTTCCAGATGGCAGAGATCAGTTCCCCTGGAGAAAATGGTGGGCTCTGTATCCTTATATGCTGCTGAGGTGGCCCCCATATGACAGCCAATGTGATGTAGCAGTCAGGGCTTCAGAGCATGGGAGAGGCTGCAGGTGTGTGGGGGGTGGAAAGCTGAAGAGTGAGGGGGAAATAAAGGTAGGTTGATGATTGGCTGGGAAGGAGATAGGGTTGCCAACTCCAGGTGGGAAATTTCTAGAGATGTGAGGGATGGAGCCTGGAGAGGGTGAGGTTTCAGGAGGCATGGGACATCGGACAGGTATAAAGCCATAGACACCACCCTCCAAACCAACCATTCCCTTCTGGGGAACCATCGGTGCCAATCTCTAGGTGAGGGCTGGAGATCACTCAAAATTACAACTGTTCTTTAGGTAGCAGAGATCAGTTCCTCCAGAGAAAATCGTGGACTCAGTGTCATTATACCCTGCTGAGGTCGCCACAGCAAATTGACACTGAGTGTCCAAGGCTAGGGCACAAGCCCAGAGCCTCTTCCTAGAGGCCGTTGTATTTATTTCCACAATGAGTCTTTTTCCTAGTTATTAATAAAGCCATTTTATTCTATGTGGTCTCAATGGAACCCAAAGTAACTTACAAGACAATACAGTGTCTTTTTTCTTCTTCCTTTCTTTTTGATACAGAATTTGGTCTCCATTCAGTCCATATTTCATCATGCAGTCTATTACATGTTATGGGAAGCTCCTACATGGATGTACATTCAGTAAACACTTTTCCCCAGGGGTTCATGCACAAATAATGCATGAATAGAATATGGGAGTAGCACTGGAAAGAAGCAGGTTGGTCCATATGAGAAATACAACTTGTATCTCACACAGCAGATCACAGTCTGAGTGCCATGAACCTTATCAAAACAGATGGGTAAAGACATCTAGCTGTAAATATCTAGAGGCATAATCAACAAATCCTCCTCACAGTCTGAGCACTCCAAAAATGTGCATGCCACAGCAAAAGAGGGGGATTCCACAGGGATTCCCTTGAACATATACAAATCTCACACAGGTGAGGATAGAAGTGTCCTGTCTATTGTCCATTTCACCAGTCAATAATGGGCAAAACTGGAAATTTCAAGTGACTGATTGAGCACAAATATTTGCATATGGTTAAATGGCCACATTATTAAGCTAGAGGACAGAAGAATGTGGTCAAAGATTCAAAAGTAAGATATGTGATGAACATTTATTTAAAAGGGTTATTCTTCATTTATACAATTTTATTTGAAAGTGCTATGAGAAAAGTAAATAGGAAGAAATAATGGGCTGGGAGTGAAGACCTGTGGGTCCCTCCTCACAGCAGCCTAATAATGCATACCTTGAAATTCTGCTCCTGGCGAAGAGTCACCCAGGAACAGTATTTTGAAGGACATTTGATGCTTTTATGATGTGTCACTTTTATTGTTATTTACCCATCTTGGATTCAAGTTTTATGGGAGAAAGGGAGGTTTATAAATAATTTTAAATAAATCAATGTAAGAAATTGCTCACCTCCAACACACACACTCATATGAGCTCTTGCTATGTTTCTGAAAGAGTTCATGGCAGAGGTGAGGAAGGTTATTTTTGCGGACTTCTCCTTAAGCTGCCACTTCCCACACTGTTCTCAGTGGTTCTCAAATTTCAAGACCAGTTCTCCATGAATGCAAGGGGAAGACAGAAGGAAGAGACATTTCTTCGAAGCTCACCTTCCATTTGCATGCCACAGTATCTGCCCCATAGTTATTTTTTTACACTGGGGCATATAGGGGAGTTTTCACTTATACGATTACAGCTGAAACACAATGAGCCTGTTTAGACTATTCCCTCTTCCCCCAATTCACTTTTACTATATCAGGCTTGCATGATCTCTAGAAAGCATTTTTTATCTTTCAGAGCCAAGGAGATTCCATATTCAAACAAATGTGGACTCTTATCTGCTATCTTCTTGCAGTTATGGCAACAGGGGAGAGACTGGAATAGGAAACAGGAGACTTACAGTGCCATCCTAAACACAGTTCTACGTTTATAAAGCCAGAGGGTCTTAAAAGAGTGTAACTGTACTTAGGGAGCAGTCCTATGAAGGTCTACTCAGAAGTAAGTCCCATGTCATTCAGTGGGGCTTTCTCCTAGGAAAATAAGATTACAGCCACAGCATGTAAGCTTGCTTCTAAGTTCCCCTCCGGCACACTCCTGGTAGAAAAAATATTATCTCAATATGTCCAATGATAGGAACCGTTATCTATTAAAAAATCCTGAATACCTATTCCTAACAAAGCCTTAAAGAATGGATACCAAACTACTGAAAACCTAGTATTTAAATAATTTAATCCTTTGCTTTAAAAATCTTAAATCTTAAAGTAAAGGTAAAGGTTTCCCTTGCTCGAAACTTAGTCGAATCTGACTCTAGGGGGTGGTGCTCATCTCTTTTTCCAAGCTGAAGAGCCAGCGCTGTCTGAAGACGTTTCTGTGGTCATGTGGCCAGCATGACTAAAAGCCATTGCTATTTATTTACTGGCCTCTAAATTAACATCCCTAATGCACAATCCAGCCAAGTGAAATTACTTTTAAAATCTCATTCATTTTAATTGGAGAGTTGAGCATGTCCTTACATTTCTCCCTTTGGAATCAATGGGACTTAAGTGTTACAGCTTTGTTTGGTTATCAGAAACTGTACAAAAGTAAATAAACAATTACTATTTAAGCTAATACTTCTACTTTCATACAATATTGACTATTAAAAATACAGCTGATAGTCTGGTAAATTAATACAATACTGTAGGTGGACACATGGACTTATACCTTATCACAAATGGCAAGTACATTACCAGAACAGCTATACCAGAACAGGGCTATTGATCCCCACTGACCTCTTAGTTATCCAAAATGTTCATTTAGATCACCAAAATGTAATGTTTGTAATCTATTTTTGATCTTTTCAAATATTTCACTGATATTTCGTATTAGAACATTGATGCACAACTTTAGGATACAATCAATAAAACCCCTTAGGCTGCTAAACAGAAACTGATTTTGAAACCTGAATTTAAAAAGAAAATGTCATGCAGCATGAATGGCTGCTTTTTGATAGAGATTTGTTTGTGTGTGTGTGTGTGCGTGTGTGTGTGGCAGGAGAGACATTCAAAAACAGCACAGGGCACATTAACCAGTTATCGCAGCTCCTCAAATATTTATCGTAACAGTAAAGTACTTAGTGAGCTGAGAATGATCCTTGAATGTCACTTAAGAGAACCACTATATGTCTTTCCATACCTACTTACCCTCCTGCTTCATCCTCATTCCCAAACGGAATGAGGATCGAAGCAGAGGGCGGGGTAAAGAAGGGGGCGGGGCTTCACCACGTGACCGCCCCGCCCCCTAGAGGTTCTCTTCTGGAGCTCCGTACCTGAGAGCTCCCCCCCGACTAGAGCCCTGTCCATACCTCACACAAACACATCTCATTTAATTGGCTTGAACAACAATATTGTGGTGCACAATTGCATGGGATTCTACCACCGTTCCACTCTCACAGTTCCCCTCCTCACTGCAGCCACCATCCCATGCAACTTTCATCCAAATGAGTGGCCACAATCCCTGGCATAGCTGTTTCAGTGGTCATCAGGGGTCCGCCCTCTCCTCCACCTTTTGCCAGTAGAAAACCTGGTAAGATATCTCACTTATTTCATAGAAGCCCAGGTCTGGAGAGAATGGGATGGGTTGAACTTCTTGTGTATTTTATCAAAATGTGACATTTCATCACACAAAAGGGAAAAAAGGTAAAACTATGCTGTAGCTAATATTGAAGTCCTATCTTGCTATCTTCTTGATTTGGCTTGCATACACTACAACATTTTCCTAATCATAACTTTTGTGTGTTAACATTACAAAAAATTGACAGACAAAGCAATATCCTTGTCAATTTTAAAAGTGTTTTAAACACTTTATGTTATTTAGAGCAATGGATGAATGGATTTTAATAGCAACTTTCCAACTAAACTCACAATTACTGTCATTACGCTAAGTGCTCGATATCCCACTGTGCAGTTTTGCTTTCTGCTTTTTTACCTTCTTCCATGCACACTTTTAGCCACTGATTGTACAGCCTTTCAGTGTTTTCTGCCTTTTCCTTTAAATAAACTGGCTCTGGCTCCTTCCATCTGGTTCCCCTTCCGTCAGCAACCCTGCACCTGTTCACACCTCCTCTCCTGTTGGATTCCACTGAACATTTCCTCCTCTGCCAGGGCTATTCTGGCACTCACAACCTTTCTGTCATTCAATCCATCTGTCAGAAGTGAACTTTGTTTACCGCAAGCTTCTGCTTTCTTCTTCAAGATGCAAAGCCCCTCAAGGTCATTGTCAAAAGAACTGTCGGCATAGATTTAATCCTTAGCAAAAAGACAAAGCTGGACAGTTATCCATTTGTGAGAATTAAATTTGGTATGGGGAAGACAACAGGGAGACTAAATATCCTATTATTTTATGATAATTATAACATTCTGCAGAATTTCCACTTATGCTTATATGTCTTTCTATAAAACCTTGTACAGTACTTTTTACCCATTTAGTAAATGGGCAAAAGAAAAGGAAACCTGATCCCCACTATCAAAAAAGTGTGTAGCATTTAGGGAAAATATCACTCATCAACCCTGAGAGTAAAGGAAAAGGAAAGAAAAAATGAGAGTGAAAATGATGAAATAACCTATACAGAAAGGGGAAAAAATGATCAGAAGTCTGAACAGTCTCATGATAAAAATTTAACTCTAGAATATTTCTAGAATATTGTCTTTGAAGTACATCACAATTATATCAAAGCCCTTACTAAACTTCCAAATACAATATAACATTTTTCACATAAACACACTGCCACTGAAGATTTTCTTTAAAATAATTGTCACTCATTTTGCCTGTGCGATTATCCATACTGCTATTCAAATTATTTCTGCAAGTAAACGGAAAGAGCTGTGAAACTACTCTGATACATTTCATACTGTCAACAGGACCTATTATTTGGAACTATTCAGGCATGCATCTGCTTTTCATAAATTGGTTCCGATAGCCACATAATACTGAATTATTAACTATTCTCTTAAACAGTTTTACTCATCTGGAATAAGGAACATTTTACAACATTATGGTTTCTTGAGGTAGTTTTTGTCACCAAAGTTAAAATATGCCCAAGATGAAGAGAAACACATCTTCATTGTAATAGATTTATTTCTTTTTAACCCACAAGTTATAGCCATCTAAGTGATAAAAGACAATTTGTATGCCATAACTTTGCTGCTTAAAGTAAATGTCGACGTTTTCGACATTAATTATACAAACAATAAAAGTCTATTAAAAGTAGGATTTTCTTTTAAGAAATTCTTTATGAGGAACTAGGAGTTTTTGCTTTGCTTTCGTCTTTTGCAACCACATGTAGTATTAAGTCAAAGGAATACAACAGACCTTGGTATTCTAGAAAGGTCTAATATCTTTCATATACAAATAATAGCATTCAGCCTTTCTTGCAAGCTAAGCTCCACTGCTATGTGCAATGTGTAACATGGAATAACCACAGTCAGGACAAGAAGTCACAGACCAGCTGCACTTTTGTAAAATGCTCACATACTACAGAAACAAAGTCGTGGGACAGTTCATGGCAGCATGATTCCCACATCTATAAAATACATCTATTGAGCTGGGAAGAAGTCTGTCCCCTGTCATAACTGAATAGACCGGAGACAGAAGAGAGTTACCAGATGGGAAGATATAAGTAATTGTACATTTGCTTTTTTTCTGTTCATCATTTTTCTCTCTCTGCAAGGACAGGGCTAGATCCGTAGTACATTGAGAATGATTTTGAAGAGCATTTTCCTTTAGGACTCTTATTTGAGCATAAGGAAATATACAAGTAGATGCCCCTAAAACCTAATTATTTCAAGATATAATGTCAATCCTTCAGTCATTCAAATGAATGATAATTTATTTACTGACTACAATAAATAGGCTCTTACTCTGTGCCAGAACAGAATTTATGAGAGGGCTTCACAGAGAAAGAATCTAAATATTTTTCTTCTCTGTGGTGGCATGAGTTGTTCATACACAGGATAGTTTAAAATCTATATCACATAAGCATATTTATGTTTTTGCCCTGTTTTAAATGGAAAATATATTTGTCAAAGGAAATTAGTGCAAGAAACAATAACACACCAATCACAATATTTTTCTAATGTCAAAACCTTAAGATGTATCAGATACACTGTTTAAAATAGTTTCTAATGAAAAAGTGAAAAATCATCTCCCATATAACAAATGAGGAGAAAATAGTTAGGAAGAGCCTCACACATATTATAATAGACATACAAGCAATAGATATCTTTGTAGCAATTGAATTATGTCCCATTTTTTCTTATTGAGTAAGTGTGAGTATAAACAGTTCAAATAAAATGTTTTATAAAATCAGATGCATTTAAAATCCTTGAAAGGGGGGGGGTCAGAAACCTGTTGGAGCACAAAAATTAAGTTTCTTACTATAAAATCCCTTGCCGTTTCAAGAAATCAAAAATTAAAATCTCTAGCACAATGCCCATATTTTGTGTAGCTGTTAGATTTCAGAACATATTTTTCTGTCACTTCATTAATAATGTTAGAAATACCATGATCTTAAACAGTACATATTATTAAACACAAACCCAAAATATTAGGCAGTAAAAAGCCAGCACAGTTTATAAAGTACACTTCTGCAATGATTCCTAAATTACTGCCGGAAATCAGGAGAGCCAGTTTATTCAAAATCATTCTATATTTGTCATCATGAAGCAGTATATGGTCTAAATGATATCTGGTAAAATATTTCATCTTCCATAATAATGCAGAGCAGCTCATCTATAATGAAATAACATTTCAGCTTCCTTAGGAAGATCCTGTAGCCAATGGAAAAGGTCAGGTTTCCCAATCAGATACATCCTTTGATAACAATAAAGGATTATTAATTATTCCACCACCATCTCTTAATTACCTTAAGGCAAGACCTTCTTTTCAGTTGTGGAAATATTTGTGGCTTGTACAGCTCTAGGACAAAGAATCAAGATATTTTCACAGAACAGCTCAGGGAAGGGGGAAAAATGCTTGCAAGATTCTGTTACAAATAAGGAAAACAAATGGTAACTTTCAAATCTACTGTAGTCATTTACTAATATGCTTCTATGTCAAATAAGACTAATTTTTTTCAACAGCCCCAAATTAGAAATATTGCAGAAACTGATGCATAAATAGCATATGGCTCTGTTATACCACCTATTTCAAATCCCCGTAACGTTTCATCCCCTCCCTACTCAAAATGAATAATTGAGCCAAGCCATAAACCTTTCACAAAGAGAAAACATACAAGTTGAAAAACAGAAGCTGAAATTTCCTTTGTTCAGTAAAGAAATGCATCAGCACATGCACTTGTTTATCTTCAAAGTATTTCTATCATTCACACTGGTCATTTAACTATGTAACTACAATAATCATTCTATATAACAGGATAGTTTTTCAGGGCCATTTCTTCTAACATGTTATTTTCTTTTCAGCCCCGCTGTCTCTGTTTTTCAGTCTGACAGTCAATTTTTTACCTACATGCCAATAAACTCCCTAGCACTCATGATGCTTGTACAATGTGGAACTGGATCACATACAAAGTTACAGAACTGAGGTGCAATGGTTATGATGTGCAGAAGGGAACAAGTGTATGCCCTTATCAAAAAGCACAAGGAACAATTTTCTAGAACACGGTTGTTCTAATTAAAGTCCCAAGCCTGACATGTGCTGAATGTTCAGGTGAGAATAATCTGCTTAACAGATGAATGCACAGTGTCCTCACATTTACTTTCAGACTAATAAATACACTAACAAAAACTGATAAAATATACTGAACATAGGTGATGTCTCACAGTATGCTTCTAACTCCAGAGGAATGACATACATTTTCTTTGTCAGTACAGATTGGAAGTCAATTCATAGATTTATGTATTCCTTGTATTATACATGTACAGATATATTATCCAGTTAAGAAAAGTTTCTGTGTGCCTTCAGTACTAAAAAGACATTGCAAGGTCTTGCATCAGACCAATGGCCACACCACTGTAAACATCATGGAACTCTGCAGCTATCCTGCAGTTTCCCTCTCTGTGGTCAGTCTTCCCAGCTGCCCTATCTGTTACTGTCTGATTAGTTCTGCTAAGGAGCCCCTCCCCTGCCAGCTTTCCATGCCATCTGTTCTACACAAGATGGCTGCTGCCCAGCAACCTAACACTGCCCTCCTACCTGGCACCCGGCTACCATCCTTACCCCAAAGTGCTAACACAGGTTCTCACTGCTGGCAGAGTCAGGATTTCATTACTACTACTTTGACAAGTGCAGGGTTGTTTGTAATTTCTCTTTTATCCTGATTTTGATTGTACAACCACCTCCCACTGATTCAGTTTGCTTCAGTTTTGTTGCTCACAGATTTTACTCTCCACATTAATCTCCCTCTGGCATGTTACTGCATCTGTTCCCTTTTTTATTATTAATTTTCAAATTCCCACCATTTTTGACAAAAAGGAGGTAATCTACACTCTGCTTCTGCCCATTTCATTTTCTTTAATTTGGAAGATCAGTATGAAAGCATGCCAAAGAAGTTAATTCTCCGTTAACAGTTTATTTTCTGGCATCACGATGCCTTTGTATATGAAAAGCAGATCGGAATAAATGTTAACTAAACCACAAGCAATCCTAAATTTAATGAAAAATAAGCTTATGAAACAGAACCTAAGAAGTTTATTAAGCATAGACTAGAAACTTATTTCAGGTTTTACCCTACGCTTCAATTGTAAATTAGAAGGTAATGTTTTTGAAGCCAGTTATTAAAATATGTTTCATTATTCTTTACTTGAGTCAAATACATTTTTCTATGGATCTACACTATTACTAATTGGTGTATTTTACAAAATATTAACCCTTGCACTATTATTTGTCCTGATAAGTCAACCTAGTTTCTTAGAAATTTGCAAATCATTTATATTATAAAATAAGGATGTTCTTGATAAACTGTATTTTAAAGCACCCCATAGTATTCTTCTCTGTAACAGATACTACTGATGAAGTAATATTTACTGTAGTTATTAATTATCTATAATATCTTGAATTATATTATAGAGGGGGATGGAGGAGATTTTTTTAAAAAATCTGCGGTGTCTATGTATCCCCCCCCCACCTAACAATAATATAGCCAATATCCTAAACAACGAGTAAACTTTAAGGATATTAATCAAGTCATAAGAACCTGGAAGATAGAATGATACATTTAAATTATGTACCTTATTTATTATACATGGATATCAATTAATGCCACTGAAGCGCCTGAAAATGTGCTGGAGGCTACTAGAAACACTGATAAACAGTGGGCATTTGAAGCTGAAGTGGAAACAATGCTTTTAACTGTTGTTGTCCGTCCTTCAAAACATTGCCCAAAATATATGATTTCAAATACCAACATCAAATACTCTTTCTTCTTCCTCTGAAATATACTACGTCCTATAATTATTAGCAAAAGCACAGAATAATTTGAAACAAGTATATTGTATGTTTTGGCATTCAAAATTAGCATTGGAGTTTTGTAGGCGTAGATCCTTCTTAAACAGTTAAAGCTAGGCACAATCCACTAAGAGTTTCTTATGTGCAAGCTCTGCAGAAATGAACTCCTATTGTAAAAAAAGCAGCAACATATGCTTGCAAATTCTCATTATTTTACTAGGACGCCAAATGAGTACCTAATGGATTGCATGCAGTATTTCAATCCTTATCAAAAATTTTGGAAAATGGGTTGAGTATCAGTAATAGGGCAGTCCTACACTGCAATTACCATAGGTATCACCTGCTTTTATTGCACTGTCATTAGCTTTGAATTCCACACTCTATATTTTATAGTGTATACCCTGCCTTAGACAGTCTGCTGTTGGCATTGCTCCCTAATTCACTAATCCTAATCCTATTGTAGTGTTGATCGGGTATTATGATTTCTGACTGTACTGTTTATACCCTGTAACCCTTCTTGAATCTCAGAGAGAAAGGCAAAATATAAATAAAGTAAATGTTTAAAAGTTAAATTACTACTGTACACGGACAGTGGAAGGCTTTGCAGTTAGTTGAGCATAGTAGTAGGATTTAACCATAACATTAAAAGAACAGAACTGAGTCCCTGATCTGAGGTCTCATCCTAAATAAATACAAAACAAACAAACAAAAAACTTAGTTCAATGTAGCTAATGAAGCTAGTTTATTACAGTCAAAAAGGTTTCCTTAAGAATATAAAAGGGTTAGTTTACACTTAGAATAATTCCACCAAATGAAAAAAAAATAATACCTCAGTTCTTGGAGTTCATTTCATACTTAGAACAGGGGACATTCTTAGAAGCTGAACCTATCCTTTGATATGAACTTATTACTGATGTCAAATATTAATTTGCTTTTTGGAGTAGATCTCCCTGGTGAAGGTAATCATGGCACTGGTACAAAGAAGGTCCTTCCCTAAGTATTGTAATATTTCTCTTCAAAAAAAGAAAGAAGAAATAATAGACCCTCCAAAACCTCAAGGGTTTGAAAGTTATATATAGGAGACAATATACAGGTCCCTCACCATTTAGGGTTCTATAGATAAAATTAGCAATCTGAACTGGCCTAGCGCAGTTAAGCAAGGATTGATCTGGGATCCATTTCATCTCTCCCTATTAGGAGAGGAACAAAATGCAAACTAGCTGAATGTTCTGAACATTCTTCATGGGCAGCTGTAGTAATTCCTTATAGTCATTCCTCATGGATAACAGTAGACAAAATTGCAGCATCACACTAGGGCCTCTGTTAGCTTATTGGAGTCACCAGTGGGAAAGGGTCACCTGGCTACACTCCCAACTCGAGTATCTAGGAGCAAATATTAATTCAACTGATTTGTGAAATAGGCGCAAAATTTACTTGCATTTAGTAAGAACCAATTATTCACTAACACGGTTGTGTTCAACTGGCATCAATTCAACCAATGATTCTTCTTCCTCTCTGAATTCATTTCAACAGTTTGGATATCATATTGGTAGAATGCTTTCCATCAGTTATATTTAGAACTGTTAACACAATAGAAATATTAACTGGATTCAGATATATAAGATGCGAGCATGAACCAATTACAAGGAATTTTAAAGATACAGACCTAAAGAATGCTATGTCTTCTAAGTCCAAATGAAGGCACTGATTATGACTAATAAAGCTCTGAATGGCTTTCTCTGCCAACCTCCACCTCTATGTTGTCCTAAATTCTAAAACATTAACTAACAGCTTCAAGCTAGAACTTCCAATTACATTTACAGAGGCAGTATTCATGGGCACCATTAGTCTGTGGAGTCCTTCCCACAGAGGTTCAGCAAAACCTCAAGAAAACACTTCACACCTTACAGGTCTCTGGTCTTCTTCTGCATATCACCTTATCTGTTTTCTAACATTTGAAGCACACTGGAATGTCTAAAGATCATGTGGTAAATATGCCTCCAGAAAGGGCCATTTGGGGAAAGGGCACAAGATTGCTGTTTAGCTTGGGCCTTAAGATCAGAAAGGGAGCTCAAATTTAGTCACATTCATTTTTTGGCATTTCACAACTTGTTTTTATGTGCATCCCTAGTGGAACAAAATGTGACACACTATCTCAGGTTGAGTTAAAAAAAATGTCCACACTATGGCTCACTCTTTTTTGGGTGCCTTGTTTTGTTTTTATGTGTTGTCATTTTTTTTAATTATTATGGCTAGGGGCCTCAAAAGCAGGAAATGGCCTAGGGTCTCTCTGGACCTCTGAGAGGGCCTCCATCCAGGAGCAGTAACTGGGAAATTTATTGCAAGTTTTCAGACATGTGCGTTCCAGGTGCTGGTTCTTACCTTTAAAGCCCTTCATGGCCTGGGACACACATAGCTGAAGGACCACCTCCCTCTGTGCCAGCCTATACAACAGTTTCATTCAGCTGAGCAATTTCTTTTGTTGGTGCCCCCCACTGCAGTTGGCATGTCTATCACTGATTTGTGTAACAGCCTTCTCCGTTGCTTCTCCCACTGTATGTAATGAGCTTCCTGAAAGACAGAGGAAGGCTCTCTATTACTGACCTTTAGCAAGGACTTTAAGGGTAGTCCTTTTTTGATAAAGCATTTGACTGATCCTTGTTTTTAGTGGCTGCTGTAAATGTATATATCAGTCTTGTCTTTTTTCTGAGGCATTTTGTTTACTCTCCATTTGAGGGATTGGATTTCTAATTACTAATTGTACATGTATTTTAGCTTTAACAGTAACCTGCCCTGAGCCTCTGGAAGGGTGTGGCAGCAGTTTTTACAAACATGTGTGGCATAGTGTAGAGATTTTAAATATCTGCTGGATTTTATTTGCATGATAATATTGTAACCCATTCACATTTTGGGACAGAACAAGCAATAAATTCATAGATGAATGAACCATATTAAAATGTTCAAAATGTATTTATTTGGTTGATTATGGCTAATTAGAAAACCTGAAAATCTAATAAAATATATATTTACCATCATGGAAGCCAGCTTAAACCTGGAGATCAAAACTAGTTCAAATGAAACAGAAATATGGAATCGATGCTTTCCTGCAATTCAGAGGAAAAACCATAAAGGATAAAGAGTATTGAATCATTTCTAATTGAGAGGCAGTTAAACTGCTTTGCACTCAACTAGTATTTTAGAGTACTATTTTTGAGAAAGTCAGTTCCTATAAGATAAAAGAAGTTGGATGGATGATAGTTTTAAACCAGAAGGTTATGGAAATGTCATACCGAAGATCCACACATATGCCAGATCCAAGCTGTTTACAGTATTTACTATGGCAGAAAAAATAACTATTTCAAAATGATAAGGGAACTCTGTCTTGTTTTAAAAAGCAAGATTCTAGTCTTCATGTTTATAGAGGAAAATATAAGAGCGCTTAGTCTAAATTTAACAAGAAAGAGTGGCTTATAGGGGGGTTGTACCATACCATGCCCATATCCTGCAAATGAATTCATATGACACACATGCCCCCGCAGAGACCCATGTTCAAGTCCCCACTCATGCCAGGGAAGCTTGTTGGGTGATCCTGGGCCAACCACTCTCTCTCAGCCTGACCTATTTCACAAGGTAGTTGTTGTGAGGATAAAACAGAAGCAGGGAGAACAATGTTTTAAGCAGCTTTGGGTGTCCATTTTGAAGGAAAATGGGATATAAATATATTAAAATAAACAAAATCACCAACAGCTCTGCTTCTATAAGAAGAACAAGACACAGAAATTAAAGCAATATAACACGGACTGATTAAAACTAGACCAAATATATCTCAATGTTGCTAACTGCAGTTAAGACCAACTATATTTTAAAAACCGCTAATTGCAATAAATTACTATCATTTACAGACAGATGTAAGGCACCAAAGGGAAAAAAAATTAATTAATTAAGAATGGCTTATCACTCTTCAGTTTCTCTAAAGCAGCCATGGGGGTTGGGAACAATAACTTTACTTTACTTAGTACTCTAACAATACAACTTTTGTAAAAACTTCAGCTCTTCAACAGAAAGGCCAAATCTGGACCCAATAACTAAACCTGCAATCTGGATTTGAATTTCAAGGCCAGTGTTTTTGCAACCTGCACTGAAACTAGTTTCTAAGATTTCTATTACTAATTCTACTAATTCTATTACTAATTACTAATAATTTGGTACGTGAAAATAAAACCTTTTCTTTGGGACTGCCATCCGACATTAGAAAAACAAATGCAATCTGTACTTGTTATGGCTCCAAAACCCATTTTAAATTATAGCACTGATGGGAGTCAAAAGTGCCAACCAATTCATTGCCTTAACACATCTTGAAAAACAAGAATTACACAAGATTCGTGCTCCAATGTGTCCCCAGTATAAAAGGCACAACAATCTGGGCCCTTACCAAGAAATTGGTGCAGATTAGCTGTCAGATAAAATATATAAGGATATCATAAGCAAATACAATTCAGTCAGTTTTTGAATAATAATAACAAGGAAGAAAGAGGAAAAGGGTAGTGGTAGAGAATAACTAGAGAGGAACAACCACTCAGAGATTCACCAGAAGACCATGTGGAAGATACAAGAGGTTTTATTAGGGATCTGGCCTGACTCTTTCTTTCTACTTTACCATAAAAGGGCAAATCAGCAATTCTTAGACCAACAAATGAATGATCAGTGATAATGAGGAAAATGCCCACACATTGTATTTTAAAAAAAAAGGTTAAAGAAAAAATGTCATGACAGAAGCTATCAGAAGCTGAAACTGTAAGATAACAAAGATTACATTGGTTAAAATGTAACAAAGCAAAAATGAAGATTTCTGTTAAACCCACTCCATCTCATCATGTATCCCAAGCAAAGTTCTGCAGAATGAAAAGTCTTTGTGCATTCTTATACAAATTGCAGAAGTGTTGTTTAATTTTGGCACAGTTGAACTACGCATTCTTTAGGTGCTGAACAATTAGTATACCTTATTAAGAGAATGGAAGTTTTTTAGAAAAACCATCTACAGTTTGGATTTTCTCCAAGACTCCACACAGCTTCATAACTTGTATGGTTAGCCTTAGGAAGGAAATTGATAAACCATTTGGTTAACTATCACAACAAATCATTATAAACGAAGTCCTGCAAGATCCAAACTTTTTTCTGTCTTAATAACTTACCCCAAACTTTTTTCAAGTTCATTAACCTCTAGCATATTTGTTCTCTAAATACAGGCTGTGAGAAGGGTGTTTTTCTCCCCATCTGCTACTAGCCCATGATCTATATTTACACCTTTTTTAAAAAAAAGGAAGAAGATGATGTGATCATTTAAGAGGCAAATTATAATCTCCCAAATGAACCACCAATATTCATATTCTTTGAGCAAGATCATATGTAGTTAGCCTCATCCAATACGACATATCTAAAAGCTTTCTGGGACACTTTTAAATCTAAATAGTTTTTTGTTACAGATAATTCTCATGTCCCTGAAAATGCTACTAGTTTGTGCTATAGATTGAACCCATTCCTATTAAAAATATAACATAATTATGTTCTGGGAAATCTGATGCTTAAGGAAACTACTGGCAACCGAAATATGATTAAACTTCAGAAGAGAGTTGTGATTGTATAGATCCTGACTACAGCACATGTATATGGCACAGATAATGTTGTCATTTACATTATCAATCATTTTCACAGAATGCATGCATCAGTGTAATGAATAACTGGGAAAAGTATGGTTAATTTTAGCTTTATAAACTTGGAATTGAAGAATAATGTGTTACTTAATGTCAACAGTTCCCTAAAGCAACTGCATCAAAGATGCAGAACTTGTTGGTGTATACTGAACTAACTACAGTCATTCCAGAATAACATTTAGCACCCTGCTTTATTTGAAAGAGCACTGTGGAACAAACTGGATTAATAGGTTTATAGTTATCATTACGAAATCCCTATCATGTGTCATTTTGTCTGGATGCTTTGTTCATTACATTCTCATTTCTCACACGCTTAAAGCCAAACAGTCAACCTGTGACAACTAGGCTAAGCCTGGTAAATCGTAGCAGTAAAAAAAGTGAAATTGGTGCTAAGGATGAACAGGGTAAGGGTTACCTGGTAAGGTGCAGCTGGTGTTCAGCTTTGCCCAGCAGTTCTGTTAGTTTCAGGTATTCGTCTTTTGCTCTTGCTGCATCCTGCAGCACTTGTTCTAAATGCTGTTTATGTTCATTGAGTTCCAGTTGTGCTCTCTCTATTTCCTTAAAAATACAAAAAAGCATGATAAAGTCAGAAATAGTTTATGCCTACCTATATTTGATAATAAAGTTGTAAATATCACAAAAAAGAATATTTCCATTTTAGGTGTTCATATTCTACCTGTAGCAAGTGCTGCAATATAATTGTGACACAGAAATTTAAAAGAGGGATGAATCCAGCAAGGTATTGCTTGTTACTAACTTAATTATTTTCTTTTGACTCAATGCTACCACCTTTAGTTCACTGTGAATTTCCCAAAATTTACACAATTATTGGCCAAAAAAAATACAGTAGTCTCAACAATTATGCTTAGCAAACCAACCAACCTGTTTTCTAATATTTGCTAATATTGTAACATCATGATAAGCATACTTATATTTTTAATATTTGCAGATTAATGGTTCTTCAAGGATTCTGTCCATTTTTATAGCTTGTGGTTACATTCATTCAAATAAGACATCTATCATTTATTTTTTTCCCATTTTCCCTCTTCTGACCCTGAAATTAATTCTTTAAACAACAAAACTATAGGCATTTGTTTGAAATGAAAAATAAACACAATTTAACCACAATTAATGCCAAGACAATCTTATAATTCCATATTATAGGCATAAATATAAACTCCCATCATTTTCTCCGGGGAAATGTCTAAAGTGAACAGATGGGCTTTATACCATACCCTCAAGATAAATCAGCTCAGGTTCTGTCAGACCATCCAAAAAGAAAAAAGGAAATTTTAACATGAAAGGAATTTTGTTCAGAATTGTCCCTTTATACCTGCCAGATGTTGGAGCCTAGGGATTTAAGGCAATACCGTGTCTGCTGATCCTCACTGTATACAGAGCTTGGATGCAAGTATCCCAGGGTACAGGTTTTAAAGATCAAAACCCTCATGACCTTTATCCAGAAATAAACTTGTGTTACATCTAAAACATTGATTTATTGTTTCCACAAACACTCTAGCATTTTTTTAAAAAAAATCCTAGGCAGTTACTTAGCAAACAGTAATTCTCTGTGCAACTTACAAGGACATGAATAACTGCAGTAAATTTAATAGGAAAATAAAGTTTTGGTCTCATGACGCAACTACAGTTTTTAAAAACACTTTGGGATTTCTTAGTACAGAGAGGAATGTTTTATGTAGATCACTTCAAGGATGTTTTATACTGTTTTTATATCCTGGCTTGCTTCTAATAGTACATGGTTAAGGCTTGTTTTACCACTTGGATATTATTTAGGATTGTTATGCTGTTTTTAATTATTTATTGTATTGTTTACATTTACCTGATCATTCAACCACCTCTTGCACCATTAAAGGAAGGGGGTTGTTTGATATTTTTGATATGCTGGGGTGGGGCAGTGGCAGAGCAGCCCCCCAATCTTGCACCAGAATGCTCTGAGACACCACAGAAGATATGGGGATGCACCTGCAGTTCATCTCAGAAACAGCAGCATTGTCAGCTTCCCAAATAAACTGAGCATGCATCAAAAGACACTCAGACCACTCAGGGAGTTAGTTGTGATAAACCAGCACAATCTTCTAAACACAGATGTGTCTTCCACATATCTTTGAAGTGTGCAACCCTTGACAACTGCATGTACTTGTCTGTAGGATCAAGTTGATACTTTAACTTCTTGAGGTTCCCAATAACAAAATTCGAGAACTGCTATATTATAAAAAGTAATAATCACTGCATCATCATTCTTGTGATCAGAGTGCAATATGCTGTACACTTCAAAACGCAATGGCTTAAAACAAAATCCTGAGGAATCCAAGTTTCAAGAAAAAGTCTGGGAAAAAGGAAGATCTCACAAGGGAAAAAAGTCTTAAAATATTTCTATCAAATGCTCAGAAACCACAAGATTTGACTGATCAGGACAGTTGTACAACTTCTTTCTGTCACACACAATGTTTCAGTTTTGTCTCATGCACCTTATCTTTTCTTTCCTTCCACTTCCTTACTCCCTGAAAAGGAATCTGAAGTTCTGACAAATACTTTGACATAATGCAGATTAACTGCTATATCTTATGTAAAAAGGTAAAGGTTCCCTTGCTCGAAAGCCAGTCGAATCCGACTCTAGGGTTGCGGTGCTCATCTCCGTTTTCAAGCCGAAGAGCCAGCGCTGTCCGAAGACGTTTCCGTGGTCATGTGGCCGGCATGACTAAACACCAAGGCGCACGGAACGCTGTTACCTTCCCACCGAAGTGGTACCTATTTATCTACTTGCAATTTCTTGCTTTCGAACTGCTAGGTTGGCAGGAGCTGGAACTAGAGACAGGAGCTCACCCCATCTTGCGGCACCCGGGTCTTGAACTGCTGAACTACTGACCTTCCACAGCCTGCACTTCAGCATCTTAACCACTTGAGCCACCGCAGCTCCTATATCTTATGTAGAGAATCAAAATTCCTTAGATATTGAGTTATAGGCCGGGGGGGGGGGGGGACCTAGTGAAGGCCTAACAACCCTAAATCAGTGGACTACAGGTTTGATGTTAACACAAGAGTATTCTGCACTAGACCTTAAGACCTGGTTCAACCCTGTCCCTGAACTTACATTCTACACTATACTCGAGTTCACACCTGTAATTATCTTGGGGTATTTTTTGTTTCCACATTACACTGAGGTCACCCTGGTTTTACTTCACACTTGTCCCGGGATAAACGGATGCTGTTATAAATAAGGATAAGTGCAAGGTATTCTGTTGTGAGTTGAACTCTGATAAAACCAGGGATGAGATCCAAGTATGTAAAGGACCAGTGATACAGAAACGCATATAGGGATCGATAGAGAAGTATTATGGGAAGAGCAATGAGAATAAGATTAATTTAGCAAAATTATTTAAAAATGAAGGTAGTAACAATATTATAATTGTCTGCATTACTCTAAAAATAGACAAAGGTTTTAGCAAGAGGTATAGAGCTGCGGTGGCTCAAGTGGTTAAGACGATGAACTGCAGACTGTGGAAGGTCGGTAGTTCAGCAGTTCGAGACCCAAGTGTGCTGCATGATGGAGTGAGCTCCCGTCTCTAGTTCCAGCTCCTGCCAACCTAGCAGTTCGAAAGCAAGAAATTGCAAGTAGATAAATAGGTACCACTTCAGTGGGAAGGTAACAGCGTTCCGTGCACCTTGGTGTTTAGTCATGCCGGCCACATGACCACGGAAACGTCTTTGGACAGCGCTGTCTCTTCGGCTTTGAAACGGAGATGAGCACTGCAACCCTAGAGTCGGATTTGACTGGCTTTCGAGCAAGGGAACCTTTACTTTACCTATAGTGAAGAAAGAGCAGATATGGAGATGGAAGAACAGAAAGGATGAATTATGGGAGTACAAATTCATCAGCGATGAAACTGTACCCCCAAAGTGATGAGGGCATTTTTAATGCACTGAAAGAGAGCTGGGTCTGGATTGTCCCAACATGATTGTACCATCACATTGTGAATTCATTTCCCAAGTGTGCAAGGCCCTGAATCAAGCTGGGTCATTTTTCTGGCCTGAAATGAACCCAGGGTGCCGTTTCCTCATTAGGATCTGTGCATCCACAATCTGAATCACTTCCATCTCCCTCTTTCTAATGACAGCGTCTCCTCTCTAGACTAGGGTTGCCAACCCCCAGGAACTGGCTGGAGATCTCCCAGAATTACATATGATCCCCGGGTTACATAGATTAGTTCCCCTGGAAGAAAAGGCAGCTTCAGAATGTGGGCTATATGGCTAAGGTCCCTCCCTGGGCTCCACTCACAAAATCTTCAAGAATTCCCCAACCTAGAGCTGCCAACCCTATCTAGACCCATGGCAGGCAAGCCCCAGCACAAGCACTGAACAGCAGCACATTGGACCATTTTACTCAGCACACAGGGCCAGTTGTCTGAACAAGGGACAGGGTTGAACCCCCAAGGAAGTGGCAGCATCACTGGGGCTCAAGGTTGCTTCCAGTGTGTCTGGCAAATATAAACTTCTTCTCTCCTCCCCCCACTGCTTTGTGTGCTGGCAAATCAAAGTGTTCACAGATAGATCTAGTCTATTGGAGCTGAATCTTGCTGGCCTCCTTTTCTATTCTTTATCAGTCCCAAATTCAAACCACTGGTACATTCAGTATGCTCTTTCACAGATAATATTCTCCCCAACCCTATTACTATTCCATGTAGCAAAATGAAGCCCTTGATGAAAGCCCTTCATATCTCCTTCCCTCCTCTTTGATTATCACTTCTTGATTTGCTAAAGAGACCTGGCATCATCCTGGCTTCCATTTGCCTTCCTCATCCTCTTTAACAGAAAGCAAAAGGTGAGGCTAGGTTTCTTCAGCAAAATTATTTTGAACATACTGGATTTTGAGGGAAAGGCTTAAAGGCTGAAAGGTGTTTTTTAGCTATGTGTAAGAATGTGGATGGAAGCACTGAAGTGGGTATAGGATGGGGTGACAAAGGAAGAGGAACACAGAGACGGGACAGGATGACAAGATGCAAGATGTGTCATAGAGTACAAGTCTTCTGAGCCCAGACAGAATCACTTCTATACTCTCTATCACTCTGCCACATTTTGGGAAACAAAAAGCAACAGAAAAAACACACAAAGAAAGCATAATCACTATTTATTTAGAGAATGTATATTTATTATTTAGGATATTTCTACGCCAGGGTTCTGCTTGAAGCTGCTTACAACCACATCAAAATATTAAAAACAAGCCAGTAAACAGAAGCAACGCGTTAAAGTCGACAGGGTGAAGGTGGTGGGGACCTTAGGGGGAAGTGACCATGTCCTCCTTGAATTCCAGTTGCTGTGGGGGGGGGGGTCAAGGATGTTCGTAGCCAGACTCGTAAATTAGATTTTTGTAGGGCCGACTTCAACGAACTCAGAGGCTTGATGGGAGTCAGTCCATGGGAGAGTGTGCTGGAAAGGAAAGGAGCAAGCGAAGGGTGGGCTCTTCTCAAACATGAGCTTTTGCAAGCTCAAGCCCTCACTATTCCAGCAAGACGGAAACATGGTAAGGGCTCCAATAAACCAATGTGGATGGATTGAGAGCTCCAGAATAAGCTAAGGGAGAAAAAGGAAATGCTCAGGAAATGGAGGGAAGGTCAGACCTCTAAAGAGTATGAGAGTTACTAGGTACTGCAGGTCAGCCATCAGAGAAACCAAAGCTCAGTATGAGTTGGATCTGGCCAGGGGGGCTCACTACAATAAGAAAAACTTCTACAGATATGTAAGAAGCAAACACAAGGTAAAAGAGGCAATTGGACCACTTTTGGGAGTAGAAGGAGAAACTCTGGTAGAGGACAAAGAAAAAGCAGACAGGCTTAATGGGGTTTTTTTGCCTCTGCTTTCTCCCTGAAGAACTCGAGCCCATCTAGAGATGATAGAGGACATGATAGGACACCTGAGTGTCCAGTTGACATTGACAGGGAGTTTGTGGAGAGGCACCTGGCTGCACTGGACAAATACAAATCTTCTAGGCCAGATAGCGTGCACCCAAGAGTGCTCAAAGAATTTTCTAATGAACTTGCAGAGCCTCTGTCCATCATCTTCAAGGCCTCCTGGAGGACTGGGGATGTGCCACAAGATTGGAGATGAGCGAATGTAATCCCAATCTTTAAGAAAGGGAAGAAGGATGACCCGGGAAACTATAGGCCAGTCAGTCTGACTTCTGTTGCTGGGAAGGTATTAGAGCAGATTTTAAAGGGATCAATCTGTAAGCATCTGAAGGACCACCTAGTGATCTGGGGAAGTCAGCATAGTTTTGTCCCCAACAGATCTTGTCAGACCAACCTGATTTCCTTCTCTGATTATGTGACGAGCTTACTGGATCGTGGGAACTCTGTTGATGTGATTTACCTGGATTTCAGTAAAGCTTCTGATAAGGTTCCCCATGACATTCTGATGGGCAAACTGGAAGATTGTGGACTGGACTATAGGACAGTTCGGTGGATAGGGAACTGGTTAGAGGACTGAACCGAAAGAGTGGTGGTCAATGGCGTTTCATCAGACTGGAGGGAGGTGTCCAGTGGGGTGCCGCATTTTGGGTCTGGTATTTTTCAATAATTTTATCAGTGATCTGGATGAAGGGGTAGAAGGGCTACTCATTAAATTTGCTGATGATACCAAATTGGGAGGAGTAGCAAACACCCAAGATACAGTTAAAATTCAACAAGACCTGAATACTCTGGAAAAGTGGGCAGTTGCAAACAGGATGCAATTCAACAAAGATAAATGCACAGTATTACATCTGGGCCACAAAAATGTCAAGCACAAATACTGGATGGGGGATACGTTTCTGGGGAGTAGTGTATGTGAAAGAGATCTTGGGGCTGTATACTGCTTTGGTCAGGCTGCACCTTGAGTACTGTGTGCAGTTCTGCAGGCCTCACTTTAAAAAGGATGTGGACAAAATCAAGAGGGTGCAGAAGAGAGCAATGAGGATGATCAGGGATCTGGAGACTGAGCCCTACGAGGAAAGGCTAAGGGCCTTGGGAATGTTTAGTTTGGAGAAGAGGAGATTGAGGGGGGGGGGACATGATTGCTTTCTTTACATATTTGAAAGGCTGTCATTTGGAGGAGGGCAAGGAGCTGTTCCAGTTGGCAGCAGAGGATAGGACCCGAAGCAACGGGTTTAAACTACACGCAGAAAGGTATCGGCTAGATATTAGAAAAAAACTTTTTCACGGTCAGAGTGGTTCAAAGGTGGAATCAGCTGCCTAGGTAGGTGGTAACCTCCTCTTCACTGGCAGCTTTCAAGAAGAGGCTGGATGAATATTTGTCAGAGATGCTTTAGGCTGGTCGTGCATTGGGCAGGGGGTTGGACTAGATGGTCTGTATGGCCCCTTTCAACTCTATGATTCTATGAAAAACCTAATAAAATAAAGCCCCTAATTAAAAGCCTTGGGGAAAAGATATGTTTTAGCTTGGCACCTAAAAGAAAGTAAGGTAGGCACCAGGTGAGCCTCAAGGGGGAGGGCATTCCAAAAGCAAGGTGCCACCACAGAAAATGCCTTGTCGTTAGTTGCTACCTGCCCCACCTCTGAAGGTAGGGGTACATACAATAAGGCTGGATAGCATGGGAATTTAGGGTACCTCAGGTATATGCCTCATCAACAGAGAACTGCTTAGTGTCTCACAAAGTAAAAGCAGATACTCCATAAAACCACATAAAATTATCAATACTAAAAGAGGCTACAAACAGGCAACAAAATCAGCATTAAGCAGCCTAAAATGAGATCTATAAAAAGGCAAACAAGACTTCAGAGAATGAATAGAATAGAATAGAATAGAATAGAATAGAATAGAATAGAATAGAATAGAATAGAATAGAATAGAATAGAATAGAATAGAATAGAATAGAATAGAATAGAATAGAATAGAATAGAATAGAATAGAATAGAATAGAATAGAATAGAATAGAATAGAATAGAATAGAATAGAATAGAATAGAATAGAATAGAATAGAATAGAATAGAATAGAATAGAATAGAATAGAATAGAATAGAATAGAATAGAATAGAATAGAATAGAATAGAATCATAGAGTTGGAAGGGACCTCCAGGGTCATCTAGTCCAACCCCTTGCACAAGGCAGGAAATTGCTTCCTGATCCCAAAGTGGCAATCAGCATTTCCCTGGGCATGTAAGAAAGGGCAAAATTCTTCTCATTTAATTTCAACCCGTTGGTTCTGGTCCAACCTTCTGGGGTAACAGAAAACAACTTTACGTGGCAGCCCCTCAAGTACTTGAAGATGGTTATCATATCACCTCTCAGTTGTCTCTAATGCAGCACATCTGTCAGTTGTAGTTTGGCATTTGTGCTCACCACAGCAGTAGGGAGCAAAAAAGAGTTAACTCACAGTGGTGAGATGGATTTAGGTTGCAACTTGTTTCAGTGCTGGAAGAAGTCCAGCATACCATTCCAACGTATTTAAAAAAGTATGCCTTGCACACGAAAGCTCATACCTTGAATAAACCTTTGTTGGTCTTAAAGGTGCCACTGGACTCTAAATTTGTTTTACTGACAAACATGGCTGACCACCTGGATCTATCCCTAAGGATCATGTAATGACTGAGAAATCAAAGAACAAACTGTCTCTTTAATTCGTACAACTCTTTTGCACAACCTGGGGCACAAGGACCACCTGCCCCTGTACAAACCCACGTATCAGCTTGGATTTTCATCACTGTTGGTTTTAACAATATTTTCCATTCATAAGATACAGGACTCCTCAGCAAGGTTCCATGCACTCTCTGTGAAGGTTCCAGTTTTTATAGAAGGAGCTAAGGAGTCTCCACAAAACACTATGTTTACTGCTTTTCAGATTATAATCAATAATCTGAATTATAATCAATACTCTTAATTTGGTTTTTTGACCTACACCATTCTAAATGCAGGATAGGGTATAACAGAATTTTTTAAATATATACAATCATTTAAGAAGTCAAGCAAAATGAAAGCTCAGGAGGAAGGCATACAAATACAAGCACGTAGAATTATTTATATTACTTTGGGGGGTCATATTTGACAGTGGGTACAATCGACATGTAGAGAAGGGACAGTGCTTGGATGCAAGGCTCAATAAAACTGTTTCACTCACCATTTATATCTGTGTATGTATGTATAAGCACGCAAGCAGAAAATTAGGGGAACAGGAATTTTGTGTTTGCCCCCTGTACTCTCCATGCTTTGTATGTTTCCCGCAAAAAAGGAGGGCTAGGATCTAAGAGCTTTGCATAAGCCTTCCAGTGATGCCTGCTTGTGCATGTGGTAGTGGAGGGGAATTCTCTACACACGGGTGCTGTGCCCATGATGTGACTAGATAGTAACTGATATAGCTACTGTCATTACCATTTGCTTATACTGTTAGATTATAGGTACAAGTTACCATAATTTTGCCATTCATTCAAGTTAATCAGCCATTCAAAATGTTCTTAGACATTCCTCAGTATCTTATTATGCACTACACCAGTTTATTCTTATAGCTACAATGCTTTAAACAGGAGATACCTTTTTCCGCAAACCTCTAAGCATTAAGTTGCAAAAAATGGTAAATGTGTTTCCATTGGTATGTGACAGAAGACAGGAGGAGGAGAGAAATATATGTTTGGATTACAGCTCACCTTCACAAACTACAAAAGATTTTAAACTGTATCTTTTTTTGGTGTTAAAAGGTAATATTTAAATGACCAGTGACTAGAAACTTAGTAGTTTTAATTCATAACCTTACACGTTCCAGAATCATTTTAAATGTAAGTATGATTTCATGCATAACTCTCCAGGGATGTCAGTGAAATTCAAACTGGTAGGAATATACTGTAAACAAGGGATTGTATAATATTCAATGTAAACATATCCTATTCAGCTGGTCCCTAATACTGGTTTATTTCAGTATCAAATGCTGATTAATAACGAATGCCTTCTTCACAACTATACACAGAGAAATTTCCTGGTTTGTATTACTTAGAAAAGACTAAGTTTTTTAATTACGAATATTAAATCAGCAACCACTAGTTTTAAATTTTTTAAAGAAATGTTACTAATAAAAATGGGATTTGGGAAGATAAAGAAATAATATGCACTTTTTAAAAAGTATCATCAGAGTTTGGTCATATTTGCTGCATGTTTTGATCTCTGAAATTGATCTAACAAAAGTCATCTAGATAACACACACCCAGAGTGTGTCATCATGTGTGCCTATTCACAGCATGCAAGAAGGCATGTTATGTATCACTGAGGCACCTATATCTGCATATTTTTAGGCTTGAAAATAACTCACTGGAAAAAATAAAAAAGATAATATTAACAGCTGCTTTCTTGCCATTTAGAACCTATGACAATGGTCATGTATTGAGCCCCTTACATTTCCAACAACAGCTTGATCATGGTAATTCTCTCTTACCTGATCTTTAATTTCGAGCTCCCTTATAGTTTTCATCCTATACTCTCTGTGCTCCTTTTCTGCCTCATCCTTCTTCATTTTGGTCTTATTCAGTTCATAACGTATTTCCCCACACACCTGTTAGAAAGAACATATTATGACAGTAAGTAGCGTCAAGACTCCACAGAGCAATATTTACATTGAGAGGTTTTGATGCCCTCTAGTGGTTTTCTTTATATTATATTACTTGCTGATTAATTTTAGGGCACTGCTGAATTATCACACTGATTTTTTAATAATATTTTTATTGGTTTTATAAGCTATATCCTACATTCTAAAGGTAAGGGTACAGGGGAAAACCTATCACTAACTTATGACAAGAATGTTTGTAAGCTGACACATACCTACATCACTCCTGCAATAATATTGGTATTATGATAAACATAGAATTATAAAAGCAGAGAGATCAAACTTCTATCGATTAAAGCTTATTTATGCTTAAGTCAAGTAATATTGTAATCCGGGGGGGGGGAGATGTTTGTCTCTTGGGCTTCTTCTTCACTTTTGAAGTTTTAGGCACTGCTGCTCCTTTCTCAGACTCTGACGTTGAACTGCTGGACTCAGTTGAAGAATTATCCACTTCTTCCTCACTGGGTTCCTCTCCTTCTTCTAGATTAGGGTCCTCATCTTTATCTATGCCCAATTCTTTTTTCAAAAAGTTTTTGATGTTTTGGAATAGAGTCAATTTTAACTTTCTTGTTGTTGTATTTGAACACGATTCCTTCTGGGAAGCTCCATCTGTAGGTTATTGCTTTCTCTTGTAGGAAAAGAATTAAGTCTTTATACTGTCGCCTTAGTTTCCAGATCTCAAATAGAATGTCTTTCAGAATTTTAATTTCTTCTTCATTGATTTTAAGTGTTTTCCCCACAGTAGCTTTTAAAACATTGTCTCTCATTGTTCTCTTTGAGAATTTGACGTAAATTTCGCCAGGCAGTTTATTTTTCTTATAAAACCAGGGTAGGTACGGTATACCAAGTCCATGTCACTTTGTAGATCTTCCTGTTTAAGGTCTGAAATTGAAGCTATCGCTCCACTTATCGTTGTTTTTATGTCTTCCCCCTTCTGTTCAGGAACTCCTTGGAAGCGCAGAACATGCATAGATTTATCAAGCTGAAGCAGTTTATTTTTATCCGTATTTCTTTCCTTCTTAACTTCTTTTAATTGTGGCTTAATATCAATAGTTCTTGTTTCAACTTTCTCAATCCTTTTATCTGTCTTATTGGCTCTTTTTTCCATTTGGGTAAGTTGCTTTTGAACGGAATCCAGCTTGGTATTAATTGTAGACATTTGGTCCAGCAGAGGGCGCAGTGCTGCAGCAAGCATATTGGGAAAGTCTGCAGCCGCTTCCTGTGGGTGACTGGGAGTCGTTGGTGTAGTAGTTCCTGGTAGAAGTTTCTTTTCCGCCACCATTCTCCTTGCCCTCCCAGCCATTTGTTTACAGTGAAGAAAAGTTTTAGTTTTAAATTACATTTTCTCTAAATTCCACATTCTTGGGCTTAAAATACAGCTTTCAAGCTTAAATGAAGTCTCAAGCGGTAAGTTTCATTCCTTCTTCCCTTTTTGTACCGCTTCAAGATCACTCTGTTTCGGGGGGGGGGGGGGCCACACCATCCCCACACGTTGCTCTTTCTCCTGTCAATCTAGCAAGTCAAGACTTCTTTGCTTATACAGAAGTTTGATTAACTCACTGCTTAGATGAGTTTGATTATTGCCGGGTTTATTTTCGCTTATTTTCTTGTTCACTCGTTCGGAGGTCAGCTCTCGTCGCCATACTGGCTCCGTGGTGTCAGGACATCTCGGGGACAGACAAGCCTCAAATCCCTCGGCTGTCGCCTTGGGAGAGGCTTATCCCGGCTCCCCAGGCTGAGAGTCTCCTACAGAGACTCTATGGGGTTCTGGAACCAACCAAGACCCCTCCTGATCGCCTCGGCTTGGCGTGTTGCCATCAGAGGGTCGATGGGACATGTCCAAGAGCAAGCCGCCATAAACCAGAAACCACACTAACAGATTTGAGGGGGACACTGACACTTGGAAGAGGGGTGCTCAATCCTCATCAAACCCATAATCATGACTGTTTACTCTGTATTACTATACTGGCATTTTTTTTTCCTGAATCACTCTCAAGAGGCTGCAGCCAACCAGAAATCAGATTGTAGATGTGACAACATGACTATTCCACACAGCCAATCCAGTTTGGCTGCACGGTGATGACGCTATGGGGAAATGAAGGTTCTTTTTTCATGTTCTCTTTATGTTCTTTCAAGCCTCATCTGGAAAGGGAGTAGACTGAAGGGTCAGAAAATGTTTATAACCCGCCTCTCACTGGTATTTGCTCAACCCTTAAAAGTTACAAATACAGTTTTTATATATCAAAGTTGGTCCTTAGTGTCTTAAATGTAATGAGAGATGAGAATTACAGCCCTTATTCAGTTCTACTTGCTTCAATATGTCCTACTTGAAATTCTTTATTTACAAGTGTTTAACTACAACTGTGAATTATGCTCTGTATAAGAATACTGCTAGTGTTTATCTAGAGAGACTTTTTTTGCACAATGAACAATTTGTTACTCTTTTCCTGCAAGGGACCCAGACATTTTCCTGACAAATGATAGAACTATTTGGGGCAATACTGAAATGTCAAATATTGTTGCTGGGTTTTCCCACAGATACTATTAATATTTCTAATGTAATTAAAATGTAGAAATAGTACCTGCGACAATAGTGGTAAACAAATGATCCAGTCACTCATATAGCCATACATGCCTTTGAACACAAGCACACTTCTAAAAATTTGTTGCTGGAAGTGCTCAACGCCTCAAATGAGGTACTCTTCTTGCCCCATACAAAATGATATACTCTTTTCCTCCAAACATAGCAATACTTCTTAATCGTATGGTACATGAACCAAACCTCTTTTAGAAACAACCTGGAAACACCTACTTGATGCAAGGATATCCCCCTTTCCCCACGACAGGTAAAATGGGTTACTGCCTATTACTGGATCCCACATAGGTGAAAATAAATTTGAGAACACTTAGGCTGATTGTCTGAATAAGCCAGAGAAACAGACACATGTTCAGAAAGCTTTAAGAACCCTTTTCCAAGCAAATCATCTGAAAACTTTCACAATGCCCTCTTCTTTTTTCCTAATATGATGGCCCTGTCCCCTCCCTCAGAGGCAAGATTTTTCCTCCGTTTTTCTTTCCCTTTCTGACTGAGCAGGCCTAGTGGTCTGTTTTCTTATTTCCTGAAGAACTTTGGCTGTCTCATCCTTTGTCAGTATGATATTTTACTACTGGCTCAGCCCAGGAACCTGAGGGAAGGGTCGAGATTGCCCTTTAACTTAAACCACTGAAAATGGCACTTGAGATGTTTTAAAATTCAAAATTAACTAAATATTTTCTTCAACATAGAGGGGAAAGGTCAGGTAAAATCAGGGGTTGAAATTTCTGAAGTAACTCAGTATAGATAACTCTGAGGTAAAACCAGTACATGCACAGGCTTTAGTTCTCATGTTTCAGGCTAATGAGAGTTTCTTAAGCTATTCAGTTATTTAATTTTTTACGTTGAGAGGCTTTTATTCCAGTGTTTTCCAAACACTCCAATACACTTTCTTTGAGAATTCTCTGACTCTTTTGGTTTCCAGAAGGTTGGCACACTCTTTTCAGTACCCTCTAGTACCCAAACCCCTTCTCTTGAAATGCCAGTACTCATCTTGACTTTTTAACTGGCTCTTAAGGTTTCTAAAGGCAGTTTCTAACCACACCAGACTAGGGAATCTCTCCACTGTTCAGAGCTAACTCCCTGTTTGACTGGGTAGGGAAATTCTCCTCTCACTAGAAGATCTAACCCCTTTATTTGGCCCGAATGGGAATCTTTGCCTACTTTCCAAACTTCCTTGCCAAATTTTCCCCAGTTCTCTTGTCTGTATTAAACTGCTCTCAGTCAGGGCTGACTTCCAAAACTGTCAGTACTCGATTCTTCTCAGCTAGGAGTGAAATCAAGCGGAATTCTCCTCTGCATCCAGTTCAGAAGTATTTCTCTGTTCAGCTGATACTAACCAATCAGATCTCTTGAAACAGCCTGTCACTCAAGATTCTCTGGCTCTGTGAAGAATTAACCCTTCACAATCCTTTACCTGTTCATACAGCACTTCAAAGCTTAAAAGCTTAACCCTAACACTTAAGCAGGTGATTAAGTGAACAGAGATGTAATGTCAAGTACTAGATTGTTCAACAACATGGTGTGCATAAAGTCAAAAGAATCTCAAATAGAGTTAAACCACAGAGGCGTACTCGGCTAACACCCAGTCTTGTAAGACAGCATACTAGCATGCTTAGGTTTTAGACGTCTGAGTGTGCATGGTGTTAGAAAGTGTGCTTACCTTATTAATTTCGATATCACGGGAAGCATTCTGATTTTGAGCTTCAAGCAGCTGATTAGATAAAGAGATCTTTTCTCTTGTAATCTTGTCAACCTGAGCCTCCAGTGTAGCTACATTCTGAGATAAAGACATCACCTGAGACAAAAGCAGACCAGAATTAGCCATAACCCAAACAATTGGGTAAAGCTGAAAATCAGTAGTTATGGGAAATTGCACGTTTAACACCTTTACTGGACTTTGAACATCAAAACTCTATTTCTTAAAAAACAGTTTGGGTTCTGAAAGAAAATAAAAAGATTTATTCTGACAATAAACTAACATTGCAATCCTAAACAATGGGCTTAGAATGGTTTAACTCTGTTTAGGATTGCACTTAGTCTCACAAAGACAACCCCTTCCATCATTTCAGGGCTGCTTCGCATACAGTACGTCTCCTATAAGAGAAATAGGTACACAATCATTTTCCTCACCCATATGTACACAAATTGGGAAGCCACAACAGGCAGCAAGTTCCTAGTGTGCATGCATGTAGCAGAACAGTATATTTTTCATATGAATGGGGGAATATATGTATATACATTTTTCCTAAGTGACCTAAAGACAGTCCTCATAAGAGCCACATCAGAAGAACAGCTGAGAGTAATATATAAATATCTGTTGCTCAACTGCCACCTAGTTACTAATTATTTAACACCTATGCTAATAGGATGCTGATTAAAAGATTTAGGAAGCAAGCCTAAGGAAGTCTACTCAGAACTAAGTCCCATAATATTCCACTGAGATTACTCGCAGTAAATTGTTCTTAGGGTTGCACTATTGGAGTAGAACAATGGACTGCAGACTTGTTCTTGGCTCTGGCAGGAATTATTTCCGCCTTTCCACAGGAGGTTTAACAATGAGTAGCATCAGTACAAACCTCAACCACAGTCATGCTAATCAGGACTCCCTCTTAACCAGAACGGAAAACAATGTTTTTGAGCTGCTTAGCAGAACTGGGTTTAAACCATATAAAAGGATCTTCAAGTAAGCTCTCAAACAACTAAAAAAAAACCCACCGTCAACAAAACTTCCTTTGAAAAATAAAACGACTCAAGAAGGGTAGCTTTGTTCATCTGTCGTAACAAAATTGAATTTGAGGTCAAGTGGCACCTTAAAGGCTGACGACATTTATCCCAGCATAAGCTTTTCTGAGTCAGAGCTCACTTCATCAGAGGCACAAGGAAACTGCACCTGAAGAAGGGGGCTAAGGAAAGCTTAAGCCAGAACTAGCGGTGTTAGTCTTTGAGATGCTACCAGATGCCAGATCAACTTTTAAAAAGAAAATTATCAGTACTTATCATCTCCACGGACAGCTAACTGTAAAGGGAAATTTTTTCCTTTTTTAAATTATGGGAAATCCGGGGCTTTTTTTTGTAGAAAAAGCCCAGCAAGAACTCATTAGAAGAACAGGCCACACCCAACAGAAGAAACTCATTAGCACATCAGGCCACACACATGACAGCACAGCTCATTAGCATATCAGGCCACACCCCATGCCTTCTCTTGGTTTGCCTGGGCTCCCCGCGGCTGCGGGTAGCCTGGGCAAGTTGGTTCTTGGACAGGCCGGGGAAGGCACAGGGAGGCAATTTAAATGCCTTCCCGATCCTTCCAGGCCCCGCCTGCCTCGGAGTCGCCACTGGGGGGGGGAGTCGCTCTCCAGGCCTTCCCTCCGTAGCCATGCATACAGAGGTTTTGGCTGTAGTGGGCGTGGCCAACTCTGAAGCCAGCCGGAACTCCGTTCCTCTGCGTTTTCCTGCCCAAAAATAGCCCTGGGGAACTCTTTCAAAGAGCAAGGCAGGACAGGTCCAACGCCTTGCTGCCTTGCAAAAAGAGGAAGACAACAATGACTAGAAAGCATAGTTAGTTATATTCTAAAACATGGATACATATATTTGTTAAAATACCATGGATGACAAGTTCTCGTTCTCTTTCTTCATTTCTTCACGTACTGCTTCTCGCTCGCCAGCTCTCTTTTCCAGCTGGACTGCTAATGCCCTCTCAAGGCGATCTCTCTGTCTCTCCATCTCATTTTTAAGTTGGTCACATTGGACCAAAGCCTATGGAAACAGGAACGGATTGAAAGAACAAAATTAAATATTGCATTTAAACAAGGACAATTATCAAATTTGGGGGGATGAGGGAGAAGCTGGTAGAATCATAGAGTCACAGAATCATTGAGTTAGAAGGGATCTCCAGGGTCATCTAGTCCAACCCCCTGCATAATGCAGGAAATTCACAAATACCTCCCCCTCCACACCCTTCTATGCCCAGAAGATGACAAAAATTGTACTGTTGTACAAAAGTTGTACAGGATTAAACATTAAACAACCTAGTTTACATTACTGACTAAATATGCCATATTTTCAAATGGACACAGTATAGTACTTGTATGTTTAAACTTACACCCAAGAACACCTCTGTGCTCAAATTGTTAAAAGAAGTTAGATCTCCAACTTTAAAAAAATCAGGGCAAAAATAACACTGGCCATCTTTTGAACAGTCCTGTTACCTACACAGCACCTTCTCTCAAACAGTTTCTGAATGCATATCATTCAATGCATGTGTGAAAAAACCTGGACACAGACACTTACTTTCTTGGCATGAATGACTATGTAGTACTTACTCTGTCTGCTTTATTAGGATATACAGCCTCAGAGCAAGTTCAGTAACATGGTAGTCTTAACAAGCAACTATTGTGACACTAGCATTCATGAAAAAACAGTTGTTTTAAAAGAAGCATTAATTAGATGGGCAGACATGTCCTGGCCCTAGTTTCAACAGGGAGATCCCAAATGAAAACAAATGTGTTCATATTATTTATCATTAAAACTTAAGAGAAATGCTGATTGTATAGTAGCCTGTCTTAAAGGATCAATGCTTCAAAATTAATTATAGAAATCCAGGGCAGGAACAGAGTTCCGGCTCGCTTCAGAGTTGGCCACGCCCACTACAGCCAAAACCTCTGTATGCGTGGCTACAGATGGAAGGCCTGGAGAGCGACCCCCCCAGCGACTCTGAGGCGGGCGGGCCAGTGGGGCCCCTGGGAAGGATCGGGGAGACATTTAAATGCCTCCCTGTGCCTTCCCCGACCTGTCCAAGGGCCGGCTTGCCCAATCTCCTTGCAGCCGCGGGGCACCCGGGCAGACCAAGGGAAGGCATGGGGTGTGGCCTAATATGCTAAAGTGTTGTGCTGTCAAGTGTGTGGCCTAATAAGCTAATGAGTTCCTGCTGTTGGGTGTGGCCTATTATGCTAATGAGTTCCTGCTGGGCTTTTTCTACAAAAAAAGCCCTGTAGAAATCCCATCAATTCTAATAAAGGAGGGGCGGAATTCAGGCTCAGCAACGCTTTGATACGTGCAAGGGCTTGTACTATTTATCCCTAGATGAGGTTACTTCAGGTACAGTGTCCTTACCAATATATGAGTTAAGTCAGTTGAAGTGTTCACATTATTGTATAATGGTAGGCCTGACCAGTAATAGTTTTAGTAGTTGTCTACTAATTTTTACTATAATTGTAGCAATTATGCTGATGAAATATTATAATTTTGTACCACAACCCTTTAAACGAAGGTCAGCTAGAGATGTCAGGGCCAAGAGGGAGAGACATAAAAATTCAGGGAAAATTTTTTTTTCCAACTTTTTTTCAATTTTTCCAGAGGAAACGTTGGGGGAACCCTGAAAAGAAACATCCATGAGATACTTTCTCTTCTAGAATGTGTAAAATGGTTAAGGCATAATTTTTCACACTCAAAATGCGTACCACGAAAAGTTCAAGGACTTTTTCAACTTTTCTAATGGAAAAAGTAGGCAATTTTGAGAAGCACTGGGAAAAAACTCCTATGAAATATTTTTTCTCTTTTTGAGCAAGATAAAGTTAGTCTTACAAAGCATTCCACTCATTCAAAGTGTACAGCATGAAAAAGTGTGAGGCCTTCCTCATTTTTTTCCAGTGGAAAAACTGGGAAATTTGGGGGAACAATGGAAAAATGACCTCTTATGCTGAAGACATATATAATATTTTCAAGATGTTTAGTTTAAATGTAATAATTTCAACAACAATATAATATGTTTAAAATTAATATATTATTAAAGAATGCAGTGTTTTTATAAAGTTATCCAAACATGCTGGCAGTCCTACCTATTGTGACTCTATGAATTTCTGTTCAAATAATACACTTCCTTTTGTTTACTAACTACAACATTTCTTTTCTATCTTTTATTTTTTCTTCTTTCATGGCAAAAATTAGAGATACATGTGCTATGAGACTAATAGGGTGCGTTCAGACGGGCTGTTTGATCAGCTTTCGTCACGCTTCAGAAACGGATTTTATATGCACGATCACACAGTCAACATCTGCCTCCCGTCCCCAGCCATTGGTTTCGGCTCAAAACCGTTTTAACCCAGAGTATTTTGTTACCAGGTCCCAAAGTGGTGTTTTCTCAACTCTCCCTTTTAAAGCCGCATTTCCCCCTGTGTGATCGCTCCTCCGGTGTCAAGCCACTTCTGGTTTAAACCCCCTCCCTGCTCGAAAGCTGCCCGAGGCATCCGCTTTTTGCCCACTTTTTTTGAGCATCGGTAGTGCACGCATAGGCGGAGCTCCGCTACCATGTTTAGAAAACCGACATTTAAACGGTCACTTGTTTTAGAGTTTGGATGAGTTCGGGATCTCATGGGGGCCATTTTTGTGTCAAATGTTTAAAGGGAGGTCTTTCGTTGGAGGGGTTGGATTGATTCGTCCTGGTGGTTCTGCGCATGTGCCATGGTAGTTTCGCCCCCTCATTCTACGGATGAGCACCTATGCACATGTGCAAACTGAGAATTTTTTTAAAAAAAACCCCGCCGACACATGCTCTTGCACGTCGGTAGTGTAGACGCCAGGGAGCAACGTCACTGCGCGGTGAGGCAGGATAAGGGTAAGTGTGATCGCAGTTATCCAGATAAAATATAATCCGGTCAGAACCAGAGCAGTTTAACCTGCTCTCAGCATGCTGTCTGACCGCATCCATACCCTCACAGGGTGCAGCAGTTTGAAACTTCTTCTCATGTATTTATTTATTTCTGTTATTTATAGTCCACCTTTCTCACAAGAACTCAAGGCAGATTACACATAGTGAGTCAGCAAAATGAACAAAATGAGATATTCAACAACAAATGTATTACAGTTTTAGAACTCTCGAACCACCAGAAAGAACTGAAGCGTAGCATAAGACACATTAGCATGAGACATTAAGCAGTACAGAAATTACATAAATAGGATACTACTTACAATATGCTATATACAGAAATATAGAAAACAGTCCCTAATCATTTATCCAAGCAAGTCTGTAAAACCATTTTGTACAGTGCAACCCTATTCCCTGCACAGAAAAGCCCTCCTCAACAGTTCAGTTTTGCACCGTTTGTAGAAAGCCAGGAAAGTGGCAGCTTTTCTGACCTCCTCAGGCATTGGTACACTTGTCATTTTTCTTGTAGAAAATGCAAATATTCATACTTTATAATTCCATAAGTAGTCCAAATAGTACAATTCTATATTCTAACTAAGTAATAAATGATGCCTTTTATGTTGTTTAGTCAGTAAAAGAATTTTAGGTCCTGCAGGA
>NW_015174853.1:221370-226998 GCF_001447785.1 Gekko japonicus
TTAGGTCTTGCAGGACTGCACTGCATATATTTCAATTTTTTCCAAATTTTGGGCTTTTTGGGGGGGGTAACGGATGTTTTTTCCCCACAGTTTCAAAATTTCTGGAAATTTTACTTCTCCTGAGTCAGGTGAACACTTTTTGCAGCACATTTGAATGAATACTGTGGAAGAAGTAATTTCTTCTTGAACAAAGAACAAGATTATACTATGCAAATTATACAGGTTTACTATTCCCATTACACTTGCAGAAATTCACTAATTACACAGCAGATGGCACTAGCTATCCAGACAATGAATCGGTCAACATACATGTGGGATTAGGAAAGTAGCTGAACATTGTTCACAGAGTACCCACATTTAGATAATAACACTTTAGTATTTTTATGCGCTTTGGAGGATATCTAAACTGACTAATACTCTCATGAAAAGTCTCAATACCTGAGAACAAAGAACATGGCTGGAGAGTCAACATATGATCCAAACTCTAGCATATTCCAACTCAAAAATAACATTGGTTCTATTCTGTGGGGAGCTGCACTGTGCCTAACATTGTAACATCAGGGACATAACAGTTTGGTAAGATCGTAATAATAAACTTGAACTTTGGTAAGAACTATTCTAATGCAACCTAACAATTACGTGTTCAACCCACAGATGCACAGAACCTCACTTGAGAAATATTTTATTCTTAGTGTTTGCCCTTGAAATGGTTCACATATATTTTTTTTCTGACCAAGAACTTTAACATTCAACTAGAAACTTCACTTAAAATGAATTTCAGTGACAGCTCTACTAAGACTGGAGCCCTGAAGATAATTTGAAGTGAATATCCTACCTCATTTTCACTCTTTGGTTATAATGCATAGAGAAATGGCTCTACAACTTTTTTCCTCTTAGGACATAGTTACCTGCACATTAGTAAACAATGTCCCCAAAGCACTACAACATACAGTTTTAGTTCTATAAACAAAAAAGTACCTAAGGGTCAAAACCATTGTATTGGGGTACAAAATGACCCACTGTTTGTTTGTCTTTTAAAATGCATTTATTTATAAGTTTTGTTATTTACAAAAGAAAAGAAAAAACAAATTGATATATATAGTTCATTCTTTGAAGTTTACATTAAATATTCTTTCCAAACCATTTATACACCCTATACCATCTTTTTTTTAAGTTCTTGTATCTTTCCCTTACAATATCGTGTTCAGTTTGTCCATTTCTGCAATTTCATATATTTTTGTAACCAACTCATCCCTTGCGGGCAGTTTTTCAGATTTCCAACATTTGGCTATAAGTATTCTTGCTGCAGTGAGAATATATGTCAAAATACATGTGTCATCGCATCCATAACCATCTGGTATTATATTTAATAGGTAGATTTCCGGTAACAGTTGTAAATGTATATCCATAATCTCTATTATTAACCGGTTAATACATTTCCAGAATTTGCAAATATTTTCACACCTCCACCAAATATGGGAAAATGTGCCTATATAATTTTTACATCTCCAACAATTTCTTGATACCTCTTTATAACATTTAGTCATTCTGTCTGGTGACCAGTGCCATCTATAAAACATTTTAAGAATATTTTCTTTAAATGATGTTGATCTTAACTGTTAAGATTTATATACTACTGTTGTTTTTTATACTACAAAAATGCTAATCCAGGAAAACAGTTTAAGTGCTCATCTGGAGCTCTCCCCCACACACAAACAGATAACCCTTCCTGATAACCTGAAGAACATTTACCTCAATATACAGAGAGTTGTTCTTGCGGTAAAAAAATACCCAAGATACAAACAGCATTAGAAATTATTTATTTCAGAGTTTAAATTTTCCTTTAAAATGTTTGAAAGTTTGTTAGCTTTCCAGTAGTAGTTTAAGTTCAAAGCATAGTTTTGGATGTTTCAAACTGGGGAAAAAATAGCTTTACAAAGGAACAGTACTGGTATTTCATTTGCGAAAGAAGAGAGGTGAATCTATTCAAAAGAAACATTCCACCTCATGTGAAAATATATGATCAAGCTCTGAGTGTTCGGCTACTGTGAAACACAATGGTTTCTACCATTTTTTAACCACAAGATACATTATGAATTTGGCTTGGAAATATGCACTAGAATACAATTTATGTAAATTCCCCCCCCCCACAGATTTGAGAGGGGGTTAGTCCAGTCAAATGCCTTCAGGAAATGCACAAGCAAAACATGAAGGCAATAGCCCTTTGTCATTGTTTAATCCCAGAAACAGGTATAAAGTTGCCTCTAAATCAGGAAGTTCCATTTTGTTTAATCCCAGAAACAGGTATAAAGTCGTCTCTAAATCAGGAAGTTCCATTTAACCATCATGATTAATAGAACAATCATGGTTAACCAAACTATCCTCCAGGAATATATTTCATCCCATTCTAAATCCTAAAATAACATCCATCATCCCATCTTGTGGTGGTGGGAGAAAGTGCTATCAAGTCACAGCTTACTTATGGCAACACTGTAGGGTTTTCAAGGCAAGAGACATTCAAAGGTGGTTTGCCATTACCTGCCTCCGTGTCATGATCCTGGTATTCCATGGAGGTCTCTTTTCCAAATACTGACCAGGGCCAACTCTGCTTAGCTTCCGAGATCTGACGAGATTGGGCTAGTCTGGGCTATCCAGGTCAGGGCTCATCATGTAGTAGCAAACTCCAAAAACTAATTGTCTGTCTCGAATGTACTGCCAGCTGATGGGTGCTTCAAAGTTCTAATGGTATGGGAGAAGGAATCCTCTCTTCTCTCCAGACTATTCTCATGTGCCCCTTTAACCATCTTTTTTCCAAATCTAAAAATCCACAAATGGTTTAGGGGACCACTCAGATTATTTCCCACTCTTATGTGAATGCCTGTTCATTCTTATTCTCAGGCTCTTTTTTCTTAATCACTTTCTGAGTCATAAGAGGACCTGAACTCTTATCCTATGATAAGCTCTGCATTTACTCAGGAGCCTTTGCTAAATGACTTTTTGAATATACTAGAAAAATTGTTTCCTTTCCTAGTATATACTTGCATTCTCTCTTATATAATACATACAAAGTAATAATAAACATGATTTTTTATTAATTATATAGTCGGTGTACCCCAAAACCATTTACAGATACATGTGTGTATGTGCATATGTACATACACACATACAAACCAACAAAAGTGGGGACCTGAAAAGTGCATGTAATCTTCCCTCCCCCACTATTTCTTCATTCCTTTTCCTGAAAGTCTCTGTAGCCTTTCCTTTTTTCCTGGTCCTTCTCTCCTGGGAAGGAAGCAGATGTGGTGTCTTGAAGCCCTGAGACGGGAGTAGACTTGGTGGCTCGAAAGCCTTGAAAAGTAGTTAGACCTGGTGGCTCAAAAGCCCTAAGACATTTTTAGATGTGGTGACTCAAAGCCCTGAGAAGGACATAGGTGTGGTGGCTCAAAAGCCCTGAGCCTTCCCTCCTTCCCTCCACCTTGCAGCCACAGTCTGGAAAAATTATGACCCAGTTGCATGGTTTGATTTTAGATTGTTCTGTAAACCTGGGGCATTTCTCAGGTTTGCTGAATCATCTGTCTTGTCTATCCATAGCTCCAATCTCTGTATTTAAGTATCTACCAATCTGGCCATGCTTAGACTTGGCTATAGATGATTTTGTGCACATGTGCAAATAAATCAAATAATATTTCTGCCAGCTTTGAATACTGACACTAGGATGCAAAGCATAGCACAACTATTACCAAGTAACCATAGTGTCTTTGGAATGATGCTTCTTGAACAGCAGGCTCCTCCATCTCTCCTGCATGGCAAACAACGAATAGCACTATGTGGAATGTTAAAAAAACCTGTCAAAAGGCACACAAATCCCTTGGAGAGGCCTAAAGTAGCTCTTTAGACCATAGCCTAAAGTAGCTCAACCGATGTTACCTTAGTTTTACCTTAGTTTTTTCCAAATTGGCTTCTTCAGTCATGTGTACAGCTTGCTTCACTTGTTCATAAGCACTATATTCCCTTTGCTGCATTTCATTTAGGTTTCTTCTTAGTGATGCCAGTGCTGCCATTAATTCATCCCTCTCTCTGCCAAGTAAAAAAAGGAAAAGTGCAGGACATTAACAAACTGGAAAAATGAAAAGCACATCACCAGAACTAATACCAGTTTTTAAAGTTTATGTTCCAAGTTCAGCAAATAACTCCAAGTGAAGATCAGAGACATGGCAGTAGTAACAAGAATATCATAACTTATGCAGCTTGGACAGCACCTTATCAGTACATACAAACAATAAATACAGCCAAGCAAAAACACTTAAAAAGTGAAAACCACCTAGGAAAACCATGTGACAACATAGAATTATTACAAGAAGGGCACCCACAAGGAACTTGAGGGGGTGAAAAAATCCCGTCTCCATTTCCTTACCCCTCCAACTTTCCAATATTGTTGCCTCCCCCACACCTTTTCTCTTCCCACCATTACCTCCTCCTCCCCTCTTCCTTTGGCTGATCTTTATCCTTCTTTTTAAATGCTCACTGGTATGGAGTTGCTAGGCAACCTAAAATGCCAATCAGTTTGCTTTTTAAAAAGTTTAACAAACCCCCCAATATTTTTAAAATTTTTGGAGATTTTTCTGGAAAACTGAAGTATCCCTTTTCTAAACTGGGACCCATTGTGCCAATTTTTGATCCACACAGTGGGGGCAGATTCAGAATAAGATATCCAGTAGCAGTGATTAAAAAATGAATATCATTAGTAGGGGTGTGTGCTCAGTATATACTGAGCCAATTAAATACCTGTAAAATAACTTATCAGTATTTTTCGGTTATTTATTCAGTCGAATAAAGATCAGAGATCTGTATTTGGCTACCAAAGTAGCTGCCCCAATAAAAGCTGATATTATTTAGCTTTTATTTGGGCTTGGCTACTTGCAGAGTCAGTGTGGTCACTGCCGTATGACTTCCCAGCAACGTGAAGATATTTAAACTTTAAATACCTTCCCTCTTCTCTTGAACTCATACTGCCTCTGCAGTGTGACACCTGAGAGGAAAGGGAAGGTATTTAAACTTTAAATTAAATTAAACAACACTCCAAAGAAGGTGCCCCCAGGAAAGTGCTTTCTGGGGAAATGAGGAACAGGTTCATGAGTGTAATGAATGACCCCCCCCCTGGTGTGCTAGAGACACCAAACTCACAGTGCATCTCCAGCTGACTCTCCTCTACCTGCCCTCCAAGTTTGGTGAAGATTGGGTTTACAGGGTTCAAGTTATGCCCGCCCTAAAGAAGGTGCCCCCATACTCCATTGTTTCCAATGGAGGGGGAAAACAGCAAGAAAAGCAAGGGCAGAAGCCCAGCAGGGCAGAATCAAAGTCCCTGAGAATCCCTCCAGTAGAAACTGAGGCTAGATGAAATAACTGTGTCGTAATAGGTGATTTGAACTACCCACATGTTGACTGGGTCAATATGTGTTCAAGTTGGGAAAAAGAGATTGAGTTTCTAGACACTCTCAATGACTGTGCTAAGGAGCAGATGGTCACAGAACCTACCAGGGGAGAGGGAATCCTGGATTTGGTCCTAAGTAACACCCAAGATCTGGTGAGAGATGTAAAAGTGATTACACCGCTTGGGAACAGTGACCA
>NW_015174853.1:228622-228849 GCF_001447785.1 Gekko japonicus
AAACTATGTAATCTTTCATTAAAATCTGCCTCCATTCCTGAGGGCTGAAAGGTAGCTAATGTCACCCCCATCTTTAAAAAGGGTTCGAGAGGAGATCTGGGAAATTACAGGCCAGTCAGTCTGACATCAATACCAGGTAAGTTAGTGGAAACCATTATTAAGGAGAGAATTAGTAGGCACACTGATGAACAAAAGCTATTGAGGAAGACTCAGCATGGCTTCTGTAA
>NW_015174853.1:228926-229109 GCF_001447785.1 Gekko japonicus
CCTTGGCTACCAGAAAGCTTTTGATAAAGTTCCTCATCAAAGGCTCCTAAGTAAGCTCAATAGTAATCAGATAAAAGGACAAGTCCTCTTGTAGATCAAAAATTGGCTAATTAATAGCAGACAGAGAGTGAGTATAAATGGGCAATTTTCACAGTGGAGGGTGGTAAGCAGTGGGATATCTCT
>NW_015174853.1:229254-229575 GCF_001447785.1 Gekko japonicus
TGGGCAAGTGGGCGTCAACGTGGCAAATGGGGTTCAATGTGGCCAAGTGCAAAGTGATGCACATTGGAGCCAAAAATCCTAACTATAAATACACACTGATGGGGTCTGAACTGGTGGAGACTGATCAAGAGAGAGATCTTGGAGTCATAGTAGATAACTCACTGAAAGTGTCAAGGCAGGGTGCGAGTGCAATAAAAAAGGCCAAAACTACACTGGGAAATTAGGAAGGGAACTGAAAACAAATCAGCCAGTATCATAATGCCCCTATATAAATCAATGGGGTGACCTCATTTGGAATATTGTGTACAGTTCTGGTCACCA
>NW_015174853.1:229676-232644 GCF_001447785.1 Gekko japonicus
AGTGCTTGGGACTCTTTAGCTTGGAGAAATGACGGCTGAGAGGTGACATGATAGAGGTTTAGAAGATTATGCATGGGATAGAGCAGGTCAAGAAAGAAGTACTTTTCTCCCTTTCTCACAATATAAGAACTTGTGGGCACTCAATGGAATTGCTGAGCAGTCGGGTTAAAATGGACAAAAGGAAGTACTTCTTCACCCAAAGAGTGATTAACACATGGAATTCACTGCCACAGGAGGTGGTGGTGGCTACAAGCTTGGACGGCTTCAAGAGGGAATTGGATAAACATATGGAGCAGAGGTCCATCAGTGGCTATTAGATAGGAACTCTCGGTCTGGGGCAAGTGATGCTCTGTATTCTTGGTGCTGGGGGGGCAACAGCGGGAGTGGTGGACCTCCTGATGGCACCTGGTATTTTTGACCTCTGTATGACAGAGTGTTGGACTAGATGGGCCGTTGGCCTGATCCAACATTGGCTTCTCTTATGTTCTTATCTGTAGATGCAGTGGTTTCAAGCCCTAAGAAGTAGTTAGACCCAGTGGCTTGAACCCCTGAGAAGTAAGCAGATGTGGTGGCTCAAAACCTCGAGAATGTAGTAAATGTGGTGGGTTGAAAGCTCTGAGAAGTGGTTAGAAGTGGTGACTAAAAGTCCTGGGAAGGAAGCAGATGTGGTGTCTTGAAGCCCTGAGACGGGAGTAGACTTGGTGGCTCGAAAGCCTTGAAAAGTAGTTAGACCTGGTGGCTCAAAAGCCCTAAGACATTTTTAGATGTGGTGACTCAAAGCCCTGAGAAGGACATAGGTGTGGTGGCTCAAAAGCCCTGAGCTTACCCAGTACCCAAACCCCCAAATATGCAACAATGTATGCAGTGCGGTGGCTCAAGTGGTTAAGACGCTGAACTGCAGGCTGTGGAAGGTCAGTAGTTCAGCAGTTCGAGACCTGAGTTGCCGCATGATGGAGTGAGCTCCTGTCTCTAGTTCCAACTCCTGCCAACCTAGCAGTTCGAAAGCAAGAAATTGCAAGTAGATAAATAGGTACCACTTCGGTGGGAAGGTAACAGCGTTCCGTGCACCTTGGTGTTTAGTCATGCCGGCCACATGACCACGGGAACGTCTTCAGACAGCGCTGGCTCTTCAGCTTTGAAACAGAGATGAGCACCGCAACCCTAGAGTCGGACTCGACTGGCTTTCGAGCAAGTGAACCTTTACCTTTACGCAGACATGGTGGTTCCAAACCCTGAGAAGAGAGTAGACATGGTGGGTCAAAGCCCTGAGATGGAAGTAGATGTGGTGGGTCAAAGCCCTGAGACAGAAGTAGACATGGTGGCTCGGAAGACCTGAGTCCACCCTTGACACCCAAACCCCGAAGCGTGCAATGACGTATGTAGATGTGGTGGCTAGAAGCCCTGAGAAAGAAGTAGACGTGATGGCTCAAAAGCCCTGAGAATAAAGTAGATGTGGTGGATCAAAGCTCTGACAAGGAAGTAGACGTGATGGGTCAAAGCCTTGACATGGAAATAAACATGGTGGATCAAAGTCCTGAGAAGGAAGTAGACATGGTGGCTCGAAAGCCCTGAGAAAGAAGTTGATGTGGTGGCTTGAAAGTCTTGACTCCGCCCCTGACACCCAAACCCCAAAGCGTGACCATCCCCACCCAAGGGCTGGCTTGCCCAAGGTCATCCAGCCAGGTGCAAGTGGAGGAGTGGGGAATCAAACCTGGTTCTCCCAGTTTAGAGTCTGTGCACTTAACCACTACACCAAACTGGCTCTCTTACATTAGTCTTCTATTACCAGGTTTGTATTTCTGCTACAAAAATCAGCAGTCACTTAGTGAAACTTGGATTTCTAGTTGTCTTGATTTTGGAATTAGTCTAATAAGGTCAAAGGGATATGTAAAAAGCGAGTCATCTGATCGCCCATAGTGAAAGAGAAGTGCCCACATAAACTTTATATAAACAGAGTTTTGTCTGAGATCATAAAACATAGTTAGCTGACTAGTAAAATGTTTGCAAAATAAGAATTTCTGGAAGCTCATTTGTAAATTTAAAGGAAAATGGTTAAGATCACAACTAAATTTTCTGAGAAATACAAACGTTGAAAAATGTTCCCAACATGGTGCCTGGGAGCACCACGGTGCCCACTGTCACCCCTCCTGGTGTTCGCCAAGTGTTTTTAGAAAGTGGGTGTGTAAAGGTATTTTTGCCAAGAAAACCCCATGGACAGTATCAAAAGGCTAAAAGATATGATGCCGGAAGATGAGCCCCTCAGGTCGGAAGGAGTCTAATATGCTACTGAGGAACAGCAGAGGGCAAGTACAAGTAACCCCAGAAACTCTAATGGCAGAAAGTGAAGAGGACCTTAAGAGCCTCTTGCTCAGAGTAAAAGAGGAGAGCGCAAAAGTGGGCTTGAAGCTCAACATCAAAAAAACTAAGATCATGGCATCCGGCCCCATCACTCCTTGGCAAATAGAAGGGGAAGTCGTGGAAGTAGTGACAGACTTCACGTTCCTGGGATCCCAGATCACCGCAGACTGTGACTGCAGCCATGAAATTAAAAGACGCCTGCTCCTTGGGAGGAAAGCAATGGCGAACCTAAACAGCATGATAAAAAGTAGAGACATCACCCTGCCAACAAAAGTCCACATAGTCAAAGCAATGGTATTCCCAGTAGTCATGTATGGCTGCGAGAGTTGGACTATAAGGAAGGCCAAGCGCCGAAGAATAGATTCTTTTGAACTATGGTGCTGGAGAAGACTCTTGAGAGTCCCTTGGACTGCAAAAAGATCAAATCAGTCAATCCTAAAAGAAATCAACCCTGACTGTTCCCTGGAAGGCCAGATAATGAAACTGAAGCTCAAATACTTTGGCCACCAAATGAGAAGGGAGCACTCACTGGAAAAGACCCTGATGCTGGGAAAGATTGAAGGTCAAAGAAGACGGGGACGGCAAAGGATGAGATGGTTAGACAGTGTCA
>NW_015174853.1:233529-268185 GCF_001447785.1 Gekko japonicus
GGCTGTAGAGGGAAACACTTCCACTTCATTTTCAGATTCTGACTGCAATTGCTCCCACACATTAGTGGAAAGGAGAACTTTATTAGAGAAAATTACAAGGAACTTAACTGCACACTTAGAAGTTTTAAAAGAGTTCCTGAATGTGATAAACAGCATACTGGCCAAAGAAAAAATACCCTTATATTTTTCCTTTGTTTTTTAAAAAAAGGTTACATGAATTCTCAGGCTGAAAAATAGACTGCATAAACCCTTACACAAGAAAATAATTAAAAAATTCTAGGTATGGTTTTTTGTGTACACATTCATGGGTTGACAGTGAGCACATAATCTCTGTCATACAACCTGAAATACTGTGCACATTGGATGCAGCTGTTCTGGTTGTACTGCTAGAAGCTTTGTCCAAGTACTGTCTGAAGCTATGCCAAAACCTGCAAAATTGTTTTGACCAGAGATGGTGCAGAAAACACACACTTATGACAATGATGGCTCTGTAACACTGCCTCTAGGCCTTTTTAAAGTCTGTACAAAGCCTGAGACCCAAGTTTCATGAGCCTTTATGAAGAAATATTGATGATATACTAAACTGTGACCAGCCATGAGTCAACCAATAAAAACCCATTCAGCAATCTATCATCAATCCAAAAGGGTGCATGTGTGACTTTTTTTTTACCTTAAGGACTGGACTTGAGCCTCCAGGACATCTGTTTTTTCTTGATAGAGACATTTAAGTTTTTCCTTAAAAAATAAAAGCAATAAATATGGCTGTTTCAACTAAAAATAAGAGGTGGTCATCATCAGCATTTTAGCACCGTTGGCTGGAATAGGAAATAAACTTAAAGCACATTAACAAGAATGCAAAGATGTAAAGAGCTATCTAAAGCAATCTAATGGTTTGTCTAGACCAGCACAGCTTATACTGGTGGCCAGTGTGGCATAGGGGTTTGAGTGGCAGATTAGAACCTGGGAGAGCCCGACTCAGTTATGAAGCTCATAAGGTGATCTTGGGACAGTCACATTGCCTCAGCCTACTTCACACGGTTGTTGTAAAGATAAAGAAAGAACCTCATATGCTGTCCTGAGCCCCATGGAGGAAGGATGTGATGGGACACACAGAGTGCTGGCAAGCTGTGCTTCTCCAGATATCCCAATATCTAAAATCTTAAGTGGAGGTGCCAGAAATTGATCCAGGGCTGTTTTACACACCAGGGTTATTTTCTGTGGTAGTCTGGTTGCTGATGTGATTCAGTGTGAAATTCCCCCTGCAAAGGAGATTCTCGACAACCCAGAGTAATGTTTTCTCTTCATTTTTAGTGGTGGCTTCGGTATTCTTGTGTGACCCTCAAGATTCTCTATCCATTCAGGATGTGAGGGCGATCTGGCTGTGACATCTGTCACCCCATTGATCACCAGGGTTCATTCGGCTGATCTGGCTGGCTAGGCGGGTTTCCCGTACCTCCCTTATCACTCCATGTGCGTCCCTCCCGAAGCTGCACGCTCGGTCAAAGAGGACGACCATCTCAGATAGAAGGAGTGTACCATTCTTCAGTCAAGGGTATACGATAGCTGCGCTCCCCTGCTAGAATCTCCAAACAAGCTCAAAGATTCTCCATCCATTCTATTTTAATTTGTTTTTATTTTGTGGAGCATGGGTAATGTAGCACTGCAGAAATAACACAATACCTTAAAAAAACTTTTTAAAAAAGCTCCACATATTTACAGACACCTCCAAAAATTCCCTCCACACTTTCTAAGAGGCAGGTTGAGCTGCAGGTGATTCTCTTCTGTTTTTTAAAGAAGAGCATAACTAATGCTAGATAGGAATAACACAATACCTTTAACAGCCTTTAAAAAAACACTTTGCATTTGTGGACCCTCCCCTCTGTCTAAAAGGCAGGCGATTCTCTTCTGTTATACTGTTGCCGGGAACTGGCCTGTTATAATCATCACAACTGAAAACAGTAGCTGACTAGCACTATATCTAAGTCCTACAATTGTGCTGTTTCGATAGTTTCCTGCTCAGGAAAAATGGGGGGTTGTTGTTTGTTTGGGGTTTTGTTTGTTTTTGTTTTTACAGGATTAAAATTGTATCTTATGTTCTTATGTTCTTAAAATAAAGCAGATATTTTGGTGGAAAGAATGGGCTGTCCAAATTGGCCAGGCCCAAATTGGAAAAGTTTAAGGAATACCAAATCAAACGAACGCATACCCCATTTGGTGATTTTGCAATAAAGCCCTCCTTTTCCCATTTATAATTATTGTTTTATGTTTGCGGCCCCAGTGGTGAATGAAGTCTGGACCAAAGAAAGGAGACACACCTTTTTGTGGAGTATAACAGGGAACCCATGGTTCTGTCAGATTACATAGCATCTACTAATTCAGCCAAATGGACTCTCTTTCTTTATCTCATACTGCTTCTTAATTCATTAGTTTTAAGCAGATTACCAAAATATAAAAACTAGACCACATTTGGACAGCTGCAAAAATCAATCACAAGCACATAAAATTTCACAATTGAAAGGGTAATAGGTCTACTGTTATATTCTAATAAAAGAGGTCATATCTCCATATAGTCAATATTTTGGAGTAAAGGAAGAAGTAAAAGATTCCTAGCCTCAGGAAAACTGTTTCATTCAAAAGTCGGATGATACAGAGTGTCTAGACTACCTACACCACAGTCACATATTCTATCAGAGTATGGTATCTTAAGATACCTCCCTTTGCAGAACTCTACATGGTAATGCATTTAGGCGTGCCAACATAAAGGCACACCTGTACTGAGGAACAATCAAATGTTAACAGTAATTGGGAAGCTGGCTAGATGGAAGAATACAGAGTACAACAAGCACATAGTGCTCTACAGATTGTACAGCTGTAATCATACCTAAATAGACTTTTCTTAATCATTCTCATAGCTTCCTGTGTGGTGACTGAATGAAGGTAGTTCAAAGAAAGAATGAGAAGCCAGAGTTGTTACTCTACAAGTTTATCCCAACCGGAAACATAAGAATCCTCACGATCAAGCCAAAGTAGTCCTCTTTGGGTGTCAGAGTGTATAATTTTGACTTTAAGGGAAAAAAAGCCTTCATTTAAGCCCGAGCTTCAAGAGAAGATTGTCCCAATTTGGCTTGGAGGGCCACCCCCACTACACAGTTTGGAATTCCGGAGATGGAATGTAGAAATTTACAAAGAACTGAATCAAAAGACACCCCTGTTTTGTCAGTCCAAACACCAGCCCCATATAAACTTTGTGCAGCCATCTTAGTGCTGAACAGTTTAATGGCAGCTGAGATACACTGAGCCCCAGATGAATAGAAGAAATGACAAATAATATTTGTTGCTGCCGCAGACAATCTTTTAACAAGAGCAACTTGCACTGACACAAACTAATTTATGCAGTAGCCAAATCACTCACTCACAGCTTTAATGCCAGTAGCTCACAAAGTAGACTTTTCGCCCACAAGACTCAACAGCTTAGAGGGAGCATTGGTCAGGAGATCCTAAGATTGTCTGGCTGCCAGAAGTTTTCACTCTTTTAGCATTATACACCACTAGTTGGCGAGCTAGACTTGTTTTTAAGGCAAGAGACCTTTCAGAGGTGGCTTGCCATTGCCTGGCTTTGGATCATGCCCCTGGTATTCCTTGGAGGGTGCCCATCCAAATACTAGCCAGGGCTGACCCTGCTTAGCTTCTGAAATCTGATAGGATCAGGCTAGCCTGGGCAATCCAGGTCAGAGCAGTCCACCCACTAAGAAGTGCTGGCTTTAAAGAGTTCTGGGGGAATCAAATCTATACCAGGGGCCTTCCCATTCTTCATTTGAGAAATCAAAAAACTAATTTTGGATGGTCGAACGGTGGGGGATGACTCCGGTAATTCAGCTGGATTCCAATCACTCTGATAATCATAATCACTAAGACATAATCTAGCAAAAAGATTAACAAAATGTTACTCCCAGGTATGCGATGAAATATGAATATGTCCTGTTTATGAAATTCTTAGAAAAGCTTGCTACTGCTATAGGGGGAAAAAGTTGTTCATTGTAGATCTTGGTCAGACCCAGAAAGCCAACTCTTATGTTCTCACAACTAAAAAGGTTTATACTATATAAATGTACTGGCTAAATTTTATACAATAATATTATTAAATTTATTTCTCTGTCATTCTATAGGACAACATAAAAATTAATGCTAGATTAATAATTTAGGTGATGTGTAAATAAACTAACCATCTCTAGGTGCCATTTATCCATTTCTGCTGCAGCTGCTGCACCCCGCTCATTGGTGCCAGAAAATACTCTGGTGGCTTCACCATCACCATGTAATGCGTAGGAATTTTGAGGAGCTGCCTGAGAGAAAGATAGTATTTTTAGTCTCTCTTTTATATATGTATATAAACATTCGCAACATGACAAACATAAATGAGCATGGGATCCAAGTAATCCAACTCTAAGAAGCTTTGCAGTCAACCAACTATATGAATCTGAATTCCCTCAGAGAGACCAGCTTGCAAACCCATCACATAAGGTATAATGCAAGATGAAGGCAAACAGCCTGGTAAAATCTTTTAAGTGCTGGTAACATTTTTATAAGAACTTAAGAAGAACCCTGATGAATAAGATCAGTGGTATATCTAGCACAGCATCCTGTTTCATGCAGTGAATGACTGACAAGACCTTGCATTTAGCCATTCACTCATAGCAAGTAGACATTCTTTCTCCTTTTGGCATCTTAATCTCTAGAAAGATGAGGAACACTTAGGACTATTTCATGCAAAACCATTCATATGTTAATAGTAATTCGATATAGGAAGACCCTGCATGTACACCATGGCATGTGAAAAATGTCATGTATAGACATAGTAAAACAGACATGTGAACACACCATACATTATCAAGTGTAAAACAGACATGTGAACACACCATACATCAAGAGAAGTATTTTCAAGCTTTCTTTTAGATTAGTTGATTGTTGTAGTATAGTTTTAGTAGTTTTAAGTAAGAGCATTAACATGAGCTGGCAAATTCCAGTAGGACTTACTGAGGCATCCAACACAGTTTGTTCTCTAAGAGAGTTCTCTACTGATACCATTTTCAGTTCACGATGGAGCTTCTCATTTTCAAGCACAACCACATGTATACGATCTTTCAGTCCTGACATTTCCTCCTAAAAATGTCAATGTGTATATTGTGAACAAAGATGATCATAAAATAGTTTGAAACGTGGCAGTGCAATTCTCACTTCAGCAACTGAGTCCCTGACAGTAACACGTTGCATTCACTTCAGAACTAAACCTCATGGATAAGATGTAAAAATATTAAAACATTTATTTCAAGTAATCAGTGGCCTCTCTTTCTCACACTGTTCTATGTTAAAGTGAGACTGAGTCCCCTAATGTTTGTATTGTCACTAAATACAAAGAAAGGTTGGATGAACTGGGTGCTTTCATTGTTTTCATGCCACTATTAGCAGCCTGTTAGCCAAACTGGACCCAGAGAAGGGGAAATTAGCTTTAAAAGGGTTCTAGAAAGGAATAATGTGAGACCTTTGTCGCTTCTGTATCCCAGGGTGGATCTTGGCAGTGGTACCCCAGAAAAAAATTACCGATAAAGTGTGAGAGGGTGATTGCAAACACAAACAAATAGCTTTATTGTATACAAAATAAACAAAAAGAATAAAAATGTAAAGAACCTACACTAGGCACCTGAGAACTAATTCCCTAAGTAATCTGTGCCCCTCCTGGCTCATTAAGGCGGGTCATGAGGAGTTTCGAGGTGCTCTGCGGGAGATTGTCAACAAGTCCCTTATTGAGGGACAATTCCCTGGAGCACTCAAGGAGGTGATGGTCCGTCCTCTCCTAAAAAAGCCATCTCTGGACCCGGCCAAATTGGCCAACTATCGGCCAGTGTCCAACTTGCCCTATTTGGGCAAATTGATAGAGAGGGTGGTGGTGACATAGTTACAGGGCTTTCTGGATGAAACTTCAGTCCTGAATCCTTTCCAGTCCGGCTTTCGCCCGGGCCACGGGACGGAGACTATTCTGGCTGCCTTGACAGACAATCTCCGAAGGCGTTTGGATCAAGGTGGTGTGGTGGCATTGCTGTTGCTAGATCTGTCGGCTGCATTTGATACGGTCGACCATTAGCTGCTGACCCACCGCCTTGCCAACGTGGGGATTCAGGGGCTTGTCCTTCAATGGTTTGCCTCTTTTCTCCAAGGTCGGGGACAGAGGGTGGCGATTGGGGATCAGCGCTCCCGGAGGCATTCTCTTGAGTGCGGGGTGAGAGTAAACCCGTCACGGACTTCAGTTCTCGAACCATTTTGCTTCGTGGTTCAGTTCATTACCATCCCTACTTTGGACTGAGTGCCATATATATCAAATATAGATTAGGTGCCATGATCCATTTTGAGGTATAGCACTGTGGCACAACGGCGGCAGCAGAGGCCAGAGGAGGCTTCTTTTATGCAGCAAAAGGCAACAGATGTTCCAGGATAGAGTGGGCCACCTCATGAGAAGACAGTAGCAGCCCTATGCAAAACCAACTATAGTAGGGCAAGGCAAGGAAGAAGTTAAGAGAAGAACAAGGCTCTGAGAAGAGAGGGATGGAGCTGGGCTTGACCAGTATGGGCAGAGCCCCAGGAATAAAAAGAGCAATGTCAGAAGTAACAAGAGAGGTCAAGAATACAAGCAGGCTGAGCAAAGCTGAGGAGCTGCAAAGAAGGAAGATAGAGAAATCTAAAGGAGAACCTGGAGCCTGGGGGCAAGATAAGGCTACCAAACTGGGACAGGGCTGGTGGAACTGCACCAAGGCAGAGGCACAGCTGAGCCCCTTGAGGGTTAAAAAGGCAGAACCAGGCAGGTGAAGGGAAGTGTGAACTTTGCTGCATCCAACGAAGAAGCAATTAAGCAACAACATTGCATCTGGTGAGTCTCTACTGACTATAGGAGTCAATTATGTTCCGCTGCCAAATTGGGGGGGGGGGGAGACGTATTAGTTTGCTTTTGTTTCTGTTCTGACTAGGAAAAAGGCCCGTTGTGGAAATAAATACAACAGCCTCTAGAAAGAGGCTCTGGGCGGGTGCCCCGACCTTGAACACTCAGTGTCAATTTGCTGTGGTGACCTCAGCAGGCTATAATGATACTGAGTCCACCATTTTCTCCAGAGAAACTGATCTCTGCTACCTAAAGAACAGTTGTAATTTTGAGTGATCTCCAGCCCTCACCTGGAGATTGGCAACAATGGTTCCCCAGAAGGGAATGGTTGGTTTGGAGGGTGGAGTCTATGGCTTTGTACCTGTCCGAGGTCCCATGCCTCCTGAAACCTCACCTTCTCCAGGCTCCATCCCTCACATATCCAGGAATTTCCCACCTGGAGCTGGCAACCCTATCTCCTTCCCAATCATCAACCTACCTTTATTTCCCCCTCACTTTTCAGCTTTCCACCCCCCACACACCTGCAGCCTCTCCCGTGCTCTGAAGCCCTGACTGCTACGTCACATTGGCTGTCATACGGGGGCCACCTCAGCAACATATAAGGATACAGAGCCCACCATTTTCTCCAGGGGAACTGATCTCTGCCATCTGGAAAGTAATTGTAATTCTGAGTGATCTCCAGCCCTCACCTGGAGATTGGACACATTTTACCTCAGAACAGCAAAACTGTTTAGAATGTTAGAGGCAAAAGCCAATCAAGTCGCATATGCAAACGACCTCTGTGTTCCGAGGCAGAGGCAAATGAGGCTGCATATGCAAATAACCTCTGTGTTCTGACTGGCTATGGGGGGGGGGGAGGAACAGCAAAATGTTTAGAATGTTGGAGGCAGGACTCAGGCAAAGCAGCCAGTGGATAGGGAGACCCTCTGAATGACAGATCAGAGAGCGAACTGATTTTGGAGCATGTGGAATGTTCTAGAGAAGTGCCACCACCATTCAGCTTTTATTTATAAGGGAGATTTTCTATAAATAATTCACCTAAATTATTAAAGTGTGATATACAATACCTTGCAAAATTTGACTTCAGCTTCTAGATGGTTAATGTATTGTGATTGATCATTTATGATGGGAACAAGATCACAAACTGTGGGCAAACTCTGATCTGTACCTTTAGAGATCCTCTAGATGAAACAAATGAGATACAATAAACAATTTACAGAAAATATTTTTTACAACAAAGAATTAATTCCATCTTGAATTCCTCATCATGCCCCATTCCCACCCACTGCCAACTAGGGGTGTGCAAAAAAAAAATCAGTATTTTTCAGGTTCAGGTGTATTGAACCCAAAAAATATTGGTATTTCCCGATATTCCCGAATTCCAATATTGGTATGATATTTGGATTCGGAAAATAATCAGGATTGCTGAATTTTAGGCTGGGCATTTGAAGGGACCGTCTCTTTAAATGTATTTTGCAAGCGTCAGCACGAGTGAACCTAGAAGGTTCACCCTTCCGGATTCATTCACCCCACGGCTTGTAAAACACATTTGAAGGGACTGTCCCTCCAAGTTGTGTGCAGATAGGCTTGGGGGGGGGGGAGATCCTAGAGTCAGTTCAATGTGCAAAAGGGAAGGGAGTGTGTTGAACACACACACCCCTGCAAGCTAGAGACATCAAACTGGCAGCAGACCTCCCCATGGTGCCCCTCTACCCACCCTCCAAGTTGTGTGCACATTGGCTTTTGGGGAAGAAGATCCCAAGGGATCCCTGTGTAAAAGGGGAGGGAGTATGTTGACTGGCCTCCTTGCAAGCTAGAGGCATCAAATTGGCAGTGGACCTCCCCAGGGTGCCCCTCCACCTGCTCTCCAAATTCTGTGCAGAGTGGCTTGGGGTGGGGTAGATCCTATGGTCCAATGTTCAAAAGAGGAGGGAGTGTGTCAAATGGTCCCCTTGCAAGCTAGATGCATCAAATTGGCAGCAAACTTCCCTGGGATGCCCCTCTGTCTGCCCTACAAGTTGTGTGCACATTGGCTTAGGGGGAGATCCTAAGGTCCAATGTGCTAAGGGAACAGAGTGTGCTGAATGCCCCCCCTGCAACTTAGAGGCATGAAACTGGCAGCGGACCTCCCTAGGATGCCCCTCTATCTGCCCTCCAAGTTGTGTGCAGATTGGCTTGGGCAGGGAAATCCTATGGTCCAAAGGGGAGGGAGTTTGTTGGCCCCCCTGCAAGCTGGAGGGCTCTGCTGGGCAGTGCAGTTTGAACCAGGCTGCTCAGCAGAGACCCCATCAAGGCTGAGGGCAAGGGAGGATCAGCGGGTGTGGTGCAGAGCTGTCACCCTGGTCGATCCTGGGCTAGCTTCAGCCGAGGCCAGCAGAGAGGAGGGAGGGAAAGGGAAGATCTCAGATCTCCCCCCTTCCTTTCTGCTGGCCTTGGGGAGAGTTCTCCCCACAGGATCAGCTCCTAGGAGGGCTCTGTTGGGCAGTCCGATTTGAACCAGGAAGATCAGTAGAGCCCCCGCCAAGCCTGCAGACAAGGAAGGATCAGCTGGGGCAGCGCGGAGCTGTCAGCTCCTGCTGCCTCAGCCAATCCTGGGCTGGTTCCTCTTGAGGCTTGTTTTAAACCAAGCTACAAGAGAAGCCAGCCAGCCCCAGCTGAGCTCTGCGCCACCCCAACTGATCCTCTCTTGCAGCTCTGTGCCACTTCAGCTGTGGCTGGCTCGCCTGAAAAAAGCAAAAAAAAATTATAAATCAGCTTTTTTCGGGCTGAGCCATATCGGCATTCAACTTAATAAATACCAAAAAAGTACCTTATCAGTATTTTGGGGGTATTTATTCGAATCAATTTATACTGAACGCACACCATACTGCCACCATAAAGCAAAGAGAAGAATGAAAAATCAGCCAGGGGGGGGAAAATGCCCACTAGAAATTTAGAACTCCACTTACACCATCAAGATAAATGAAAAATGATCATAAACTAGTCTGTAATTAGAATAACTCAAATATTTTGCCTTCCACCTCTCTGTCCATGTCTGATACATATGGATAGTTTTGCCATAACAAAGTAAAACTAGCTACCTTAAAACAAATGTAACATTGTATGTCTTAAATAAATGCATTGAACATCCTGCAGTAGCTTATTATTGCCTTGATGAACTTCTAAATGATTCACCAAGTGAGACAGCATAAATGTTCCTTAAATACAGGCTCTGCTAACAGCCATGTAATTATTTGTTCATCTAAAAGAATAACCAGAGAGGATAATGCTTACTGAAGGTGATGTTGTCCTCCTCCTTGAAGGGGATGTTTCATTGTCTTTTTCTTCTTCTTGTCGTAATAAAGCTTTTAGTTGATTAACTATAGGGAAAAGGTAAGATACATCTTAACAAGCATGATTAAACATGACTGAAAGAATGTCAGAAATGGAAACTTTCAAACCTCCATGATTGTGTTGCAGTTCCTGCCAAGCTCTATCCTCATTGTCAGCAGGGTCTATATCGGGAAATAACTGGTCAAATGTAGCTGCACCTTCTCCCATTGCAAGATCTTTTTCACCCAAGGCATACTTCAGTTGATCAATGCTTTTACTGGCATGGTCTGTGGACAACAGCGTTATTTTTTTTTAGTCTCTGTGAACAGAGATGCATTCAAACTTGAACAGGCAAATCTAGATTACAAGATTGACCATCACAACTCACCTGTCTATACAACTGAATATCACAGAACTAGAACACCACAAGTGAACATCTAGGAAAGATGAGAAACAACCCAAGAATGTATTCATTGCACCTGGCTGTGAAGTGTACGAGTAGGAAGAAACCAGGAAGGTGTATTCTAGCTGCTGTTTGATGTGGTGTAGCATCAGGTTGCTCTATCAAAAAAGTTACATCATGAGTGTTTCCCAGTACCAGTATCACTAGCACAGACAAACTGTTCATCAGGAACCAGACAAAAAAACTTTCTTGGCAGGTATCACTTGCCTTGGAAAAATGTGATCTGTCTACCAATGAGATATTTCTAAGGACTGATTGCAAAATCTTGTTGTTTCCAATGGAGTTCCTCAGGGTACATGACAAAGGAAAAAAGGGATTGACAAAGGAAGATGGGGGGATGGCAGAGAAGTTCAATTATTTCATTTTATTTTTGCTTCTGTGTTCACTGTGGGGCATGTACCCATGCCACAGCCACTATTTTCAGGAAGGGCATCTGAAGAACTAAATCAAAGTAAGGTAGCCAGAGATGAAGTTCTAGACCTATAAGAGAAATTAAAAACTGATAAGTCTCAAGGTCTTGATAACATATACCCAAGAATTCTTAGAAAACTCAACTGTGAGATAGTTGATCTACTAACCCATATATGTAACCTATGACTATATTCAGCTGTATCAGAAGACTGGAGAGTAGCAAAAGTTACACCAGTTTTTAAAAAAGGGTTCCAGAGTGGAACCAGGAAATTACAGGCTGGTCAGCCTAATATCTGTCCCATGGCAAATTAGTAAAAACTGTAACCAAAGATAGAATTAATTGGTACACAGAGGAACAAAGCCTACTGAGGAAAATCAGCATGGTTTCTGCAAAGGGAAGTCCTGCTTCATCAACCTTTTGGAGTCTACATAAGCATGTAGACAACAGTGACCAAGTAGACATTATATACTTTTGACAAGGTACCTCATCGAAGACTCCTGAGTAAAGTTAGCATTCATGGGATCAGATGATGGGCTCTCTCATGGATTGAAAATTGCTTAAATGCTCTCGGTCTGGGGCAAGTGATGCTCTGCATTCTTGGTGCTTGGGGAGGCAACAGTGGTTGGGCTTCTAGTGTCTTGGCCCCACTGGTGGACCTCCTGATGGCACCTGGTAATTTTTGCCACTGTATTACAGAATGTTGGACTGGATGGGTCATTGGACTGATCCAACATTTTATGACAGGAAGCAAAGAGTAAGAATAAATGAACAGTTCTCACAATGGAGGAAAGTTAAGGGGATCAATATTGGGGCCAATATTTATTTTGTTCATAAATAATCTGGAGCTAGGGGTATCCAGTGTAGTGGCCAAATATGCAAATATAACACAAAATTATTAAGGATGGGGCAAACCAACAATGACTGTGAAGAACTCCAGGACAATCTCCTAAAACTGAGTGTGGGCAACAATATGGCAAATGAAGTTCAATATTGGTAAGTGTAAGGTGATGCACATTGAAACAAAAAATCCGAACTCCAAGTCTATGCTAATAGGGTCTGAAATAGGGATGGGCATGGACAAGTCTATGCTAATAGGGTCTGAAATAGAGATGGCATGGACCAAACCACAGAGCAAAATTCATCACAAATTCTGCCCTGTTCATGGTTTGGGGAAAAGTTCATGATGGGCCTACTGTCATGAACTTCCACAAACTTTTAGAGCAGTTTGTTGATGGAGCAGAAAACAGGGGTTTAAAGGGACTCCAAGTCCCTTTAAAACCCTGCTGTCTGTTCCCTGTGAAAGCCGCAAAAACAGCTGAGTGGTGGGGAGGTGTTCCCTGCTGCTCAACTGTTTTGGGCTGTCTTGTGCAGTCCCTTGACATCACAGAAACAGCTGTGCAATGAGGAGGCGATCCACACTGTGCAGCTGTTTTGGGCTCGGACTGCAGAAGATAGCTCGAAACAACTCTGCGGCGGGGAGCACCTCTCCCTCCCTTTAAACTTTAAAAGAACTGCAGAAGATATCACAAAAAACAGCTGTGCAATGAGGAGGCGATCCCCACTGTGCAGCTGTTTTGGGCTCAAACTGCAGAAGATAGCTCGAAACAACTGTGCGACGGGGAGCACCTCTCCCTCGTGCAGCTGTTTTTCATGCTGTTTTGCAGCTCAGCTGTTTTGTTTTTTTTGGGCTTCCTGCAAACCCCATTTAAAGTAGTCTTAAAAACTTTAATGTCCACAACAACCAAGCAATGAGAATCATTTACCCAGCCAGGATACTTTACATCAACATCTTCAAAGGATTCAGTACAAGATTTATGGTATATACGTAGGTAACAGCCTGACATTCCAAGACACATCTAAAATATAGGATGGATATTATACAATGGAAAACTGAAAGCTGCACTCATGACTTCTGATATATCTTCACACAGAAAGTGATGGAAATGTGGAATTTGCTGTAAGAGGATGTAGCGATGGTCACAGGAATAAACAGTTTTAAAAAGAGATTAAATAGATTCATGAATGATAGGTTTATCCGTGGCTACTAGCCATAGTGACTGAGGGGAACCTCCATGTTCAGAGGCAGTCAACTTCTGTATCCCAGTGCCAGGAGGCAACATCAAGAAAAGTGACCATAGTTATTAAGTTCAACATTTATGTAAATAGGGAGTTGCCCAAAAAGAACAAAACCACTTGGGGTAACTTCTCTCAAATTAGAGGGTTTGTGAAGAAGAAACTAAAAGGAATGGTAAGGAGGGTCAAATCACCTCAGGAAGGTTGGAGACTGTTTAAAACTGCAATCCAAGAAGCTAAGATAAAATGTATACCGCAGATTAGGAAAGGTACAAATAGGTGAAAAAAAGGCCTGTATGATTAACAAATAAAGTAATGGAAACAGTAAAAGGTAAGGATTCCTTTAAGTGGCAGAAGGCTAGTCAGAGTGAGATGAATATGAGAGAGCACATGCTGTTGCAAATAAAATGCAAGTCAGTGATCAGACAGGCAAAAATGGAATGTGAAGAACACTGCAAAAAACATAAAGTTCAACAATACAAATTTCTTCAAATACAGAAAAGCAGCCAGGGAGACAGTGGGGCCCTTGGATGACCAAGGGATAAAAGGATTACTAAAGGATGATAGGGAAATGGCTGAGAAGCTGAATGCATTTTTTGCCTGTCTTCACTTTTGAAGATGGGGAGGTGCTTGCCCACTCCAGAACCACTGATTTCAGGAGGGGAGTTAAAAAACTTAAATCAGATTGAGGTGACAAGACAGGAGGTCCTATGACTGATGGACAAATTAAAAACTGACAAACCACCAGGTTCAGATGGCATACATCCAAGAGTTCTGAAAGAAATCAAATGTGAACTTGTGGATCTCCTGACAAAAATATGTAATCTTTCATTAAAATCTGCCTCTATTCCTGAGGACTGGAAGGTAGCTAATGTAACTTCCATTTTTAAAAAAGGTTCTGGAGGATATCCAGGAAATTACAGGCTGGTCAGTTTAATATTGATACTGCGTAAATTGGTGGAATCGGTTATTAAAGATAGATTTAGTAGGCACATTGATTAACAAAAGCTATTGAGGGAGAATCTGCATGGATTCTGTAAGGGAAACTCTTGTCTCATTAACCTGTTTGAGTTCTTTGAGGGGCTGAATAAACATGTAGACAAGGGTGACCCAATAGATGTTGTTTACCTAGACTTCCAGAAAGCTTTGATAAAGTTCTTCATCAATGTTTCCTAAGTAAACTCAGTAGTCATGGTATAAGAGGACAAGTCCTCTTGTGGATTAAAACTTGGTGAATTAACAGGAAACAGAGAGTGCGTATAATGGGCAGTTTTCACAGTGGAGGGTGGTGAGCAGCTGGTTACCACAGAGCTCAGTACTAGGTCCAGTGCTTTTTAACTTGTTCATTAATGATTAGGAGTTTGGAGCAAGCAGTGAAGTGGCTAAGTTTGCAGATGACACTTAAATTGGTCAGGGCTGTGAGAACCAGGGAGGACTGTGAGGCACTCCAGTGCGATCTGTCGAGGCTGGGCAAGTGGGCATCAGTGTGGCAAATTAGGTTCAACATGGGTAAGTGCAAAGTAATGCACATTGGAGCCAAAAATTCTGACTATAAATACACATTGATGGGGTCTACACTGGTGTAGACTGACCAGGAGAGAGTTATTGGAGTCATGGTACATAACTCACTGAAAATGTTGACTCACTGTGCGACGGCAATGAAAAAGGCAAATGCTATGCTGGGGATAATTAGGAAGGGAATGGAAAACAAATCAGCCAGTATCATAATGCCCCTGTATATATCCATGGTGCATCCTTATTTGAAATACTGTGTACAGTTCTGATCACCACACCTCAAAAAAGATGTTATAGCATTGGAAAAAGTGCAGAAAAGGGCAACTAAAAATGATTAAGGGGGTAGAACACTTTCCCTATAAAGAAAGGTTAACCCACTGCAAAGATACACACTGGTAGGGAAGGTGGGCGCTGAGCCCTGAGTACTGACAGGAGCAGGGCCGCCACTAAGGGAAGCACTGCTGGAGGCCTATATAGCTCCTGCTTGGGGTTGGGCGATCTGTGGAAGCAATGAGTCGCATCCGTGCTGAGCTCACATCCACCCTTGGTTCCTGTTTCTGGACCTCACTCCTGTTTGGATTCCTGGCTTCCTGACCTCCTGCTTCGGACAACTACTTTCTTGGACTCTTCGACTCGGCTCCTGTTCTGTCTGTTCTAGCTACGACCCCCGGACCATGACAATAGATGAGTTTTAATCAAGTTGGGCACTATGAAGGTTTTTATGTAGAACAACCTATTAGAAAATGTTAGTTTGTATATGTTCTGTAGTCATATCAAACATATTTTCAAATGTATACTTTTAAAAAAATGTGCCACCATTAATATGCTATAATGTGCAACATGTTATACAGTTCAGCTCTACATCACAATAGGACTAGCAGCATACTGAATTGTATGAGACTACTTTAGTCTAAACAGTCCACATTGTTTTATTAGAAACAGTTTATTTTTCAAATTTCATTTTTCGGTCTGATGGTAAAAACTAAGGTTGGTAACTAAGGATGGTAAAAACTAAGGCAGGTGTGGCCAAACTGTGGCTAGGGAGTTGCATGCGGCTCGTTCACACATATTGTGTGGCTCCCAGCAAGGCAGCTGTGGAAGCGAAGGGGAGGCATGCCTCCTCGATCGGTCTTCCTTTCCCCTGCCAGTGTTCCCCTCTGTGGGTAGGCTTGAGGTGGGGGGAACAGAGAAAGACAGCAACTTTAAATGCATTCTCAAAGCCCAGGCCCACGCTGACCGGATTGGAGAAGGCATTTGTCTATTGAAATCTCTTCTCCAAGCTAATCCAGCTAGCATGGGGGTAGGGGTGGGGGGCTTTAATGTTAAAGTTGCTTTCTTTCCATCTCTGCTGCTGCAGGTGGTGGTGGTGTGGGTTTGGAGAGCACATTTAAAGTTACATTCTTTCCACCTCTCCCTCCCTCTCTTGTTCCCCTTCTTTCTTTCTTTCTTTCTTTCTTTCTTTCTTTCTTTCTTTCTTTCTTTCTTTCTCTCTCTCTCTCTCTCTCCTCCCTCATCTATTTGCTCTCATTGTTTCTCTTTTTACTCTCTCACCCTTCTTTCTTTCCACCTCTTTCATTCTTTCCATCTTTCTCTCTTCCTTCCCCTCCCTCCACCTTCCTTCCTTCCTTCCTTTTTCTTTCTCTCTCTTTCTCCCTTCCTTCCTCTGTCGCCCATCTATTTGCTTTGTTTCCATCTTTCTCTTTTTTCTCTCTTCCTCCCTTTTTCCTTTCCTTTCTCTCTCTCTCTCTCTCCCCCTTCCCTCTCCCTCCCCATCTATTTGCTTCTGTTATTTCTCTCTCTTTCTTTCCACCTCTTTCATTCTTTCTTTCCACCTCTTTCTTTCTGTCTCTCTTAGACAATAAATATCATTAGCAAAATATAAATATTATTGAATAAATATCATTTATATCTTATTTTACCCCTTTTGTGTTTATTTTGGCAGTCTCATTTAAAGTTAATAAAAAACAAATTTGCATATTTTCAATAAAAATGTGTGTGTAACATTTGTTCATGTCTTGCAGCTCTCAAACACCTAACGTTTATTCTATGTGGCTCTTGCATTAAGTAAGTTTGGCCACCCCTGTACTAAGGTCTAGCAGGGTACAGCCATGTACAGCCCTCTTCTGTAATATGGGTTATGTCTGCAATTCTGCTTGTAGAAAACTAAGGCATTTATACTTTGAGTTCCATAAGAAATGCTGAACGGTAAAATTTTATATCCTAAGTTCTGAATTATTATTTTACATTGTTAAACAGCAAAATCAGTTTAAGGTTAGGAAGTATTGGATGCATTTCAATTTCCCCCAAATTTCCATTCCCCAAAAAAATAATTTAGGAAAAAACATAGCTTCTCATGGCTTCAAAAATTCTAGAAAATGTGCATATCTTTTACCAAAGGAACATTTGTGTGTCTATCATACATACAACATATAAATTTACTACAATATACATTCAAGTAGCTTTTCTCAAGCACTTTCAAAATACCATGTGGAAAAAATTCACAGGAAAACAATCTGTACTTGGAAGATAAGATATAGATAGAACTGTAGCCCATAGGTCACCCTGCAGAGTTAGGTGTATCAAAAAAAGGCTGGTAGAGGTCTAGAGTGATGATAGAAGACAACTTGGGGTAAGTCTGATGAAAAATGCTATATAATCTATTTGAAAACCTATGAGAAGTTGGTGATGGCAGTGAAAAAATCTTGCTTCTCCACTACTATTGTGTCAGCTGAATTGCATTCAGTCAATTATTTAGATTAATTAGGTAGCTGGCAACTTCCTGGAATGAGACTCTAAAACATTAGTGACTTGCCATTTAGCTATGATGTTTTCACATGGTTCTTTGCAGACAAAACTCTCAGATATGTCCTGATTTAGACTGCTGAGTTAATTCATACACAGGCATTATCTATCTATCTATCACTGCTCATGTGGCTATCACCTAAGCAGAAATTAGAACCAAAGAAAATATTTTAAAAGACCTTACTCAGTATTATTTCTCTTATATTTGATTATTGTGCCTATGAATTTTGCCACTGAGAGGGTGACACGATCATTGGTATCCAATAGCAGCCACGACACCTGGACTCGCACATTTAGCAGTTCCATATCTTTAAGTAAAGGGGTGACTAAGTTAGCCCTCAACTCATCGAATATAAGGCACTCCATAATCATATGTTCAATGGTTTCAATTGTATGATATGAGCATCTGCATGTTCTATTAGAGTACAATACTTTATTATATCTGCCCTCCAAAACTGCCAAGGGAAGAATGTTCAGTCTTGCTAAAGTAAAAGCTCTTCCTAGTTTTGGGACTGTCAATTGATAAAAATATTTCAGTAGTTGCATCGGGAGGGCAATTCCCAAATGAAGTGTCGAACATACCCTGCACACCCTAATAGACATACTGGTAACATCCAATTTCCTTACAGATTTTTTAATTTACCTTCTAATGTCTTCAGTTTCTGTATTTTAATTATATCATTTGTTATTCCTAGGCATTTCATTTTCTTTTCCAATAGTTGATCCCATTGGCTGTAATGTGTATCTGCCTGGATAATCCCAAATAGAGTAGATCCTCCCTCAGATGTTCAAACCTTAACTTTAAAGAAAAATGCTTTAATCCAAGCCCTAGCTTCCATCGATAACTCACCAAGTTCTGCTCTCAGTGCTATGCCTGAGACACATCTAGGAGTAGCCTATAAGCGTCAGAAAAAGTCATACTGGATGGAATCTATTTTTTCAGAAACGGCCTGAATCCAAATTTCCACACCATACAGGAATTGACTTAGAACCTTAGCATTAAATACCTTTAAGGCCGAGGGTACAGATTGGCCTCCTGATGAGTAGACGTACTTTACAATTGTCTTCCCTACTCTCAAAGCTGTGTTCCTTGCTAGATCCAAGTATGTTTTCCATGTAAGAGATGTTTCAAAGTGGATTCCCAGATATTTAAGTTTTCCCTTTTCAAGATTTTCCCCTTTTTTCTTTTGGTGAATAGTGTGACCTTGGATTTCACCACACTGATGGACAAGCCCTCATGATAACAATAAAGCTTGAAAATTTTTATCAGCTTGCGGAGGCCCACTATTAATCTAGACATTATCATTGCATCATCAGCATATAGAAGGATTGGAATTTCATGCTTGGATAAATGTGGAAGATTACATGCTTCCTTCAGGATAAAGGGTTTGAGGTCATTTATATATAAACTGAACAACAGGGGTGCAAGTAAACATCCCCGCTTGACTCCTTTGTCTAGGATGAAAGACTACGATAGCTGTCCTAGCTCCGATAGCTGTCACATGGTTCTTTGCAGATAAAACTCTCAGATACATCCTGATTTAGACTGCTGAGTTAATTCATACACAGGCAGTAGAGGTATAGCACCATCTAGTCACTATCACTTGGATCAATTCAGTCTGGGTGTGTCAAGGGCACTACTTGTAATCTGGATCCATATCCTCCTTGGCTTGTAAAATCCTGCAGAAGAGCACTGGATCCTTTAACTGACAGGATGCTTCTCTAATGGAAGAGGTTTTTCTAAAGTAGTTATTGGACCATCACTCAAGAAGGCATCGTTAGATAATTAGAACTTTGTCAAATAAAGACCTGTCTTGAGCATTTCCTTTTTGGGAAAGGTTATTAAACACTTAGAGGCACACCAACTCCAGAAATATTTGGAGGGGACATCTGCCTTTGATCCTTTTTAATCTGGATTCAGGCATGGATTCAGGACATGGATTCAGGACAGAGATGGCTTTAGTGGAACTACTGCAGATGATTTCTGTCTTCAGACGGAAAAATGGAATGCATCTCTGCTGTTAGATCTGTCAGCAGTCTTAATATGATGGACTATGTAATTATGCTGAGGTACATGGAAAGTGAGGTGGCTCTGAGTGGAGCAGTATTGAGACCAAAGGCTGCAATAGGACATGCTGAACCATTCCCTTGGAATGGGGGGTTCCACAAGTCTCAGTGTTCTCTCCTGTGCTGCTAAATATAAGGCCCCTTAATGAGACTGTCCAGAGTTTTGGAGATTGTTATCAATATGCTGATGACACCAAGTTATATATTACTCTGAATAAGCCACTGGCTGCTGTTGTCTCTGTCTTGGTCCAGTGTTTGAGGGAAAACATACTGAAGCTGAATACAGATAAGACAGAGGTGACAGTGGTTGGAAGGGCCACTATTTTAAACGAGACTGTTCTTCCTACCATTGATGGTGTGTAGGAGAAAAAGGTATCTGTGACAGCAAACAGCATCAAATTAGGAAGATCGGATTGGGAATTTGGCCCACTGGCCTGATCTGGCCATGCTGATCCATGCTTCAGTAATCCTGAGGCTAGATTACTATAACACACTCTATGGGGCTGCCCCAGAAACAACAGCAGGTGCAAAACGCAATAATCTTTTGTGATTAGCCAATGGAACCATGTCACTTCTATCTGAGGTCCCTTCAGTTGTTGCCCCAGAAGAAGTCTGGGGGCTGCTCTTACCCACCTGGCTTTCCAGTGAGGCTATAAGAGACTTATCCTGGAACACTTTGGGAACAGCCTAAGCCTGGGCAAACAGAAGCATCAGCTGTTTTTAAATTGGTTTCTAAATCATTTTTACACATACATTTAGATTCTTACATTACTTGCCCTACATACTGCTTGTTAGAATTCTGTAGGCTGTCTCACGTACTGTGGTATTTAGCCGTACACCTTAAATGTGAGACATGGGCGAAACAAGCATGTTCAGAAGCATGAACACCATGCATGAAGTATGTCGGCTGCAGCTTCCTGTCCCATATATGTTCAGTCACCATGACAAGCATTGTCATGTGTGAAGTAGTCCAAAGGGATGAGAATCCAGGCCTCTCCAGTAACAGGTGTATCACACAGGTTGGGGAACGTTTTGTGGACATATCTCTAACTACCTGAAGCGAGTAGGTGAAAAAAATTCTTCATAGCAAGTAACCAACTTTATTCCCTCCCTTTAGCTAAGGGCTGTTAACTTTAAATTTGGTGGTGGGGCTGTGGAGCACAGACCAAGATGGGTCTTGAAGAGTCAGGGAGTGGACCCTGGAGATTTTCTGGGGCATCTAGGGTAAAGCAAGTCATATTTTCTCATGGATATGATAGAGCTAGGTGGATCAATGTGTGATGCCCATACAAGAAGTATTTTAACCACAAGAGTCCTGAAGGGAAAATGACAGGAGCACCCGGGAATGTAGACCCCCCCACCCCCGCGGTCTCTCTCACTCACCACGCAGGTTTCGGTGATACCGCTCCAAGGACTCCTCCAGCTCCGACTCTCCGCCGCCCGCCCTCATTGAGCTGAATGAACACGGGAACTCGCAGCAGAAGTCAATGCGGGGACCCCGACTACACGCCGCCAATCTTTCCACAACCCCCACCGCCTCTGGGTTTCCTTGCATTGGGGAGCGAGTGTGTGAAGTAAACCTTCCTTCACTTTCAGCGGTGGTTCTCGGTCACTGTAGTCCAAACGGCTCCCTGGTGCCTCCAAATGATATAGGAACTATTAAGGAGAGAAGACTACAATTCCCAGGATGGACCGGGGTTCCGGAGGCAGTGATGCTAAACCTTGTTGCTAGACAACCAAAGAAACGGTCTGTTCGGAGTTTCGCTGACGGGAGGCTGTGACATCGATATCACTTGTGTCGGTGGGCGGCTGGACTTGCCTCGCAGCATTTCCGAAGAGATTCAGACAGGCTTCCATAGACATACACAGTCCGCTACACCGCCCAGCATGCAACGCTTTAATACGTTGGAGTTTTTAAAAGCGTTTACCGCCGCCATCCTGGGATTTGTAGTTCTGGATCCTACCCCGTACCTCGGAAAACACCTAGTAGGTCCTACCCGCCTGCCGTCACCACAGTAGATTTTTTTTCCTTATTCTGTGTCAGTATAAAGCATAGTCTGAAGGTACGTGGAACCTTAGATGACGTTAATAGATCGCTTTAAGTTCTATGAGATATACGAAAGACAGAAATACAAAACACTACCCGGAAAATGCAAGGATAAACGAGTTTATATTTTTCTCCCCGCATTCCCTAACATGACGTCAACGGCTGCAGCTGCAAAGAAATAAACGAGGAATATATTTCCCTCTCCCCTGCCCATTGTCTAAAAAATGACGCTTGCGCAATGAGAGTCAACTGGGGGACGTTTTCGGTCGCGCGCTTGCGCACTCGGCTCGTTCTGGGGCATTGTAAATCCGTGCTTTTCGTTGCCCTTCCCCCCTCCATAATTGTGCGTGCGCGCGCGTTCTCTGTAGGCGCCTGCGCAGTGGATTTTTCTGGCTCCGCGCCGTTAGCCGCTATATGCTGGGAATAACGTTAGAGCGGTTGTGACTAGTGGTGCGCCACGGAAAGACCGGCAGCTGGAGTGTCCCTCCCCTCGCGGTGGACTGGGTCGGTGAGGCAGAGGCTCTGATTTCGGGAAAGGGCGGGAGGGTATGTGATGCCCGAGGAGACCCTTGGCCGCCTGGGGTGGTGTCTTCCCTTTCTCCCGGAACGGTAGAAGCAACAAATACGGTGTTCTTTCCCCTCTCGACTGTGGCGCTGTCCTTTTCTTTTCTCGACCTGGTGGTGGGCGGGGGTGCTTTGCAGACCTGCCAGACTTTGGGTAGGGCTTTCTTTAAAAAAAACAAAAACAAAATTCTCCTGCGCTGTTGCCTTTGGTTGCTTGGGTTTTCTGTTTTCTCTGTCCGCTCAACACCGTCCCTGTGGGAATGAATAGAGGCGGTTGCTGCTGCTGTATGAATACGAGGGGGAATGGCCCAGATTGGATGCAGATGGAGCTCCTTAACCCGCCGTTTCCTCTTTCTTCCTTTCCCTTCTCTCTGATAACTGACCTCCCCCGGCTCCCCACGTATGCGGGGGGAGGCCTTCCTGCTCCCTACTCAATTCTTTGGCATCGATTTTCACCATCCACCCAGCTACGCACACCCTCTAACCCTCTGGAAGTCATAGGGGATGAAGAGGGGAGATTTATTTTTTTTTGCTTTGTGTGTTTATTCTGCTTTTTCTGCAGGCGTGGTGTAGGTTCTGCTTTGTTTCTCATGGGGTGTTTTTTAGATCTTAACTTTTGTTGCAACAAATTGAAAGGGATATGTGAGTTTTTTCCCCACCCCCCACCTTTGTTTCTCAATTTGCCATACAGCCCGATTGTGCTGTAAAGCATCTAAGTCTAAAATGATGCCTAGCTTTACACTTGCTTTTCAAGAGAACCCAAAGGGGAGGAAAATAGCGAGTCTTCCATCTCTGTTTTTTCTGCTGCTGTTTGTGATTTTCTGTATTGAAGGGGATGCCTGGGAAATGCATATGGCTTCTCAAGCTACGTGTATCGGGAAGATAATGGCTCTTTGTGAAGGCATAATTACAAGATGGTTCATTTTGTTCATGAAAGATGTCTAGTCATTGTAACCTTTTTAGAAAGGAAATGCATGGGTTACAAAGGCAATAAAAATCTTGGAGTGGTTTTGAAATATCAAGTTTTTTTTTTGTGGAAGAGGAAACTGACTCGACTGAGAACCAGATGACAGATCTACAGATGAGCCTTCTTTTGTGATCTCATCCACTCGTTGCTTGGAGCCGGATGCTTAGGGGTGGGGGAAGGGATGAGGAGGAGTGTTTCTGCTCACAATTGTGTGCTCATGTATCTACTATTCAGTTCCACTTACTATGCAGTCATCAGGCAAGATGTTGCTTGTGCATCTGATCAGGAAATTGCTAAATACATAAAAAGGGGGTTGTGGTAAGCTCTGTGTTTTCAGTAAGGTGGGTAGCTGAGTTCCAGAGCTATATGTTCCTTGTTTTGAAATATATTCTGTTAACTGTTTGCATAAGCAAATTCAAGTACTATTTGCTATTCAGTTGAGAGAGATGAGTAACTGATAGGATTTCCTTGTATATTGAATCCTTACGAGTCAGTTGTTTTTTTCACTTGGAATGGAACCTATTCTTCATAAAATATTTATTTGAAAGAATATGCTCCAGTTCCTAGAGTGTGATGGTTCCTTTGTGGTGCGATCATGCAAGCAAAAGGAGAATTTAAAGACAAGGAATTATGTTTATCAATAAGATTACTTGAGAGAAGAAATCAGTATTCAACATCTTTTAAAACGTAAAAGTCCACGTGGATGAAAACTGTATGGTTAAATGATGTCAAAAGTAGTTCCAATATGGCAGTTCTGTACAATATCTACTGTGCTTCAGTCTTGACAGCAAAGTCAAGGTTGATAGCAAAATGAACATGTAGTGCACCTGCTAACCATCACTGCTGTTGTTTTTTAACTTTGTGGGCCAGCCTAGTTTCTTCTGTTGCAATACACCAACAACATTCATGGTTGTGGAATGTACCATTCCAAACAGAGTGTTTTCTGCTTATCATTTTCCTTTGCCAATAGTTCCTTATTGCGGGGTGGAAAACTCGTGTAAGTAATACAAATTGTACAAGTTCTTTGTTGTAGCCTTATGATTCTTCAGTCTTATGCCATTTGGAGAGCTGAAGCATCTCAATTTCCTGTGCTATACAAAAGAGTATTTTCATTTGCCTTTGGTCGATTCACAGGTATCAGGTGGGATCATTCCTTGGGGCTTCTTTCTCTTCTTTGAACCGCCCTCTTGTAAACTCTAGTTAACTTCCATGTATTCCCATCATCGTTCAAAGCGTAAAACATAGAATCTCATTGGCGTGTCTAGAATAGTGCTACCCAAAAAAGACCACGGTCTGTGCCATATCTCTTCCATCACCCCTTCTTCATGTCTGTCCCCATAAACTATTCTTAATATAAGGTTCTACTGAATAGCATTGATGAAAATGTGACCTGTTAAAATGTTTGAGACACTGTAACTTGCAAATAGATTTGCTCTACCAAAATTAAAGACTAGTGCATTGGATTGTTTAATATCTGTTAGCTTGTATAGCATTAACATTGTCTTTGAGTGAACATATCCATCATAACAACAGTTTTGTCGTTTTGGTAATGAATTCTCTGGCAATGGGACTCTTGAATTGCCCCAGTGTTACAGAGGAATAAGGCTGTTTTAACATGCAACTCCGACTGGTTGCTATATATGACATTTTTATTCTCTATGTATGTGTGTTGTTTTTAACTTTGACCTGGTATACTGTGCAATAAACATTTATATATGTGTGTGTGCGTTTGTGTTGTTGCTGCTGCTCAGCCTCTTGAGTACCTAACTTGATTTTCAGATTGGGTTTGTTTCCTTTTTGTTGTACCAGATAGGGAAGCTGAACCTGAAAGTGTATTGGTTAAGATACCAAGTGAGTTCACAGCTGAGCCGCTTATAGTTGCTGCTTTCAATCACTGTGCTACATTAGGGCTTTATAAATATTACTGACACATAGCAAGGTCTAAAAGCTCTTAAAGAAGAGATGGAAGACATCAGTGGATACTTTAGTCCAGTCCTCCATACTTCAAGCATCCCCAGCAAGTTGAAACACAAAACATTTTTTTCTAAAAAAAATCTTGAAGGAAGGAAAGTTGCTGTGGTGTTTATCACAGTGCATACTTTCTCTAAGGCTTAATCTAGATGTTTAAGCAAACCGTGACCAACTAGGGGTTGGCTTGATATTTGAATGAACATAATTTGTGGGCATTGCTCCACATCCAGAGGCCACTCGTATAGTGATGGAAGCACTGAGTACAAGTAGTTAAGTTTGAACTGAGCTCAGTAGTTAAGTTTTAAACATTAAAGCATTTCCTATAATTTAAAAATGTTTCTCAGCCTGTTCTAAGGAGTGATCAGTTTTCCCATCTTTGATCTAAAATAATGAGTTTTCTGAGCAATAGTATGTCATAAGCAGTGACTTATTAATGTAGTTGTCTATTCTGAAAAGCAAAGGCAAGAGTAATGCTGAATAAGTGAGGTGTTTAAACTGGGCTCAAATCACTACCTTGGCTTACTATGGAGTCTCTATTCATGCACCCTGCCAATCCCTCCTCTATCTCTGGCATGCACTGAGGCCTTGGGGGGAAGAAGCAAGGATTTCTGTCCGCTGTACTAGTGTGTAGAGAAGATATAGGTCAAGACGCCTGTCATTTCTTAGCATTTCAGAACAGCAGCAAAGAGACAGTTTGGGGAAAGAGACTGGGGGGCTGGAAGTCCTCATCAGAGGAGTGGGACACACTTGTTCTTCATGATCTAGCAAGTGGATTTGTAGATGCTTGCATGCAATAGTTTAATTACATGTAATAGCTTAATTATGAATTCCATCTGGGTTTTTTTGGGGTAAACTATTCTAGCTTTGCAAGGGAGAGAAGCGAATCTCTTTTAAACATCTTAGCTTCTGTACAGTGTATTCTGACATCCTGACAAGAAGCTAGAGAAACTGCTATCGTGGAAGAAAAGATATTGCTTGCAGCTTATAATTGGTTTAGAAATATATTCTTGTAACTTCTGCTGTTAACTGAATTGAGAGGTGTTAATTTCAGTTACTTGCATGCTAGAGAACTTCTGTGAAAGATTTAGCTGTTTATTTCAAATCTAATTCCTTGATCGCCATGTCTCTGTGGCTCTCCCTGCTCTCTTCCCTTTTTAATAGTGTAGATTTCTTGTTTTATTATGAATGAATCTATTACTATGGTTTTATATAATTTAGCTCCCGATAAGAGTTTAATAGTTGGAAATGCCTCTTCAGACTTTAAAAAAATAATTTGATGTGAGGAGGAAGGGTAGAGAATCAGTTAGTTGCTATCCGAACTTGGACGGAGACAGTTAAGAGCTAGAATTCGTTATAATAGAGATGCAGCTTTGACAAACTTGAATGCAGCAGTTGATCTTAGAAATTCCAGTGAGGGATGGTTGTGCTGCCATATCTAAAGGTGGATTTGCTTCTAATGTACATACTAAACACTGATAAAACACAAAAAAGCAAATTTTATAGGACTGGTTGTATTAAGGTAGTGCATGCATGTATTTTGCGGATGTCCAGAATTGTATACAAGCTACACAAAAAGAATCTTTGGTGCAGATATATACACAATTACATCAACATTGCTTAGTTGCAGTGTATTATCAAAGTTCATATCTGTGCTGCTCAAGGAGAGAAAAATGGAAGTGAACTGAAAGCTGTGATAAACTCTTATGTTTTGATATCAGAATCAGTTTTAGATATTCTCATAGTTAAAATGGAATGAAAGCAAAATTCCTGAACAATAAAGGAACAAAATCTGTTCATCCATAGATTATACTTACAATGCATGACATGATAATGGTATTTAAAACAGTGGCAGTCATGGGATATTTGACTGGCCAGTTGATCCGCATGCCAGCCTTAAGGCCGCCACCAAACTTCTGGCCTATTCTGTACTAAAACCATTGTCACAATACTTGGTTCACAGCCCTCTCCCTCAGCAGTTAGAAAGTTCATCAATATTCTGAGATGATACAGCAGGGTAACAGTGGTTTGGGGCTCATAGCCTACATTATGATTGCTTCCAATGTGCTTGTAATTCCTTTCAACCCATATATCATTATTTAGATGAATGGATTAACTTCCTTGGTTCACTATGTGTAAAGAAAAGCAGTGTATAAGTATTTTAATGAACAGACTATTTGTTTTCAGAATTTGATACTTTTACATGTAGCCTCATCTGTGTTTGAAAGGAAATTGCTACAAAAAGGGGATTTGGTTCCCTGTTGGGGAAGAGGGGCTTATAAATGAAGTAAATAAGACAGTGGTGTTGCAGTTGGTATATTCAGGTCCACTTTCAAACAATCAAAATGTTCCCTTAAAGGGAGATCACCTCTGTAGAGATTATTTTTAGAGGGCTTAACTTTCGGGGGGGGGGTTACATTTTGAAGCCTGTGAGAGAACTTTAATATACTCATAGATAATACTTTGTGCAAAAAGACTTTGAGTGCTATTTTTGGAAGTGGAATTACATATCACTGTAGTTGAATACTAGAAATAGGAATCATGTGACATCTTACAAGCTGATTATTCCTGACCTATTAGAAAGTTTTTAAGATTTAAAGCTTCTAATTTCAGGTGAGGTTGGGCAGGGGAAAATAAACTACATTTTAATTAAGGGTGCATCTCTGTATTTGTTATCTACGCTGGAGATCTTCAGCTTTTCTAAATTTGGGGTGGGCCTCAAAATCCATATTTTACCTTGTTTATGATGACACACTCTGTCTGTTTCTAACTGTGACTTGACAGGCCCTAGTAAAAAAAAGCCCAAATTATCACCACTATATGGTTAACACTGCTTTTAGGTAGACCACTAATGATCAGTCTTGTTGAATAGGGACCCACTATGGATCATGGCCAATTTTTCTCTTTAAGAAGTCAAGATGACTACCTCCTAGAAAAGCAGACCTTGGCTGAAAGGCATATTGCTCACATAACCTTAACCTCTGTTTATAGTGTGCTGTCCCCTGATTTCATGACACTCACAAGGCAGTTTCCTGATCTTGTCCATGTTCTCTCCGAAAATATTTTGGACATGATTCAGTCTCACTGGAAGCATAGTGCCTGTACATGTGGAATTATCATCATCATGCATAATAGATATCCTCTCTCCACCCTATGTGTGAGCATAATGGTGATATGGGAGGCATTCGTAGGTCTCTTGTTCCTTTTCAAGGCTTCATATTATAGATGCAGGCCTGTCAGTTATACCCTGCCAGGATCCCTTGACACACAGGCTTATGGTGGGCTAATAAATTTGTCGACTTCTCCCTCTGCTAACACCCAGTGCTATAGGGGTTAATTTGCTTCGCTGAATAACAAACATTTGTGTCCGTCTCCTCCCCAATTTTCAATATTGCATTAGCATGCCAAACTAGGATCTGAGAAACCCAGATCTGAAAACCCTTTGTTCTTGTTAAGTCGCACAGTCGAGTCCGACTCTTCGCGACCCCATGGACCAGCTCCCGCCAGGCCCTCCTGTCTTCCGCCGTCCTCTGAAGTTGGCTCAATTTCATGTTCATTGCATCGATGACACTGTCTAACCATCTCATCCTTTGCCGTCCCCGTCTTCTTTGACCTTCAATCTTTCCCAGCATCAGGGTCTTCTCCAGTGAGTGCTCCCTTCTCATTTGGTGACCAAAGTATTTGAGCTTCAGTTTCATTATCTGGCCTTCCAGGGAACAGTCAGGGTTAATTTCTTTTAGGATTGACTGATTTAATCTTCTTGCAGTCCAAGGGACTCTCAAGAGTCTTCTCCAGCACCATAGTTCAAAAGAATCTATTCTTCGGCGCTCGGCCTTCCTTATAGTCCAACTCTCGCAGCCATACATAACTACTGGGAATACCATTGCTTTGACCATGCGGACTTTTGTTGGCAGGGTGATGTCTCTACTTTTTATCATGCTGTTGAGGTTCGCCATCGCTTTCCTCCCAAGGAGCAGGCGTCTTTTAATTTCATGGCTGCTGTCACAGTCTGCGGTGATCTGGGATCCCAGGAACGTGAAGTCTGTCACTACTTCCACGACTTCCCCTTCTATTTGCCAAGGAGTGATGGGGCCGGATGCCATGATCTTAGTTTTTTTGATGTTGAGCTTCAAGCCCACTTTTGCGCTCTCCTCTTTTACCCTGAGCAAGAGGCTCTTGAGGTTTTCTTCACTTTCTGCCATTAGAGTGGTATCGTCTGCATATCTGAGGTTGTTGATCTTTTCCCCAGCAATCTTAATTCCCGCTTGTGATTCATCCAGGCCAGCATTTCGCATGATGTACTCTGCATAGATATTAAATAAGCAAGGTGACAATATACATCCTTGCCGTACTCCTTTTCCTATGCTGAACCAATCAGTTGTTCCATATCCAGTTCTAACTGTCGCTTCTTGGCCCTTATACAGGTTTGGTACTCCCATCTCTTTAAGGACCTGCCATAGTTTGTTGTGATCAACACAGTCAAAAGCTTTAGCATAGTCAATGAAGCAGAAGTAGATATTTTTCTGGTACTCTCTTGCTCCCTACTCTGCCTTGAAAGCTTGCTGGGTGTCCTTGGGCCAGTCACGCATTCTCAGCCTAACCTACCTTACAGGGTTGTTGTGAGAATAAAATGGAAGAGAATAATTATGTAAGTTCTTTTGGATCCCCATTGGGGAGAAAAATGGCATATAAATGAAGAAAATCTACCCAGTTTCAGAATCATTGTTTGGAATGCACTCAAATGCCAACCTAGTTTAACCTCATAATATGGGGCAGGGGTGCCAAAATATTAAGTAACTTCTAGAAAATGTGTTCTTTTTCCAAAACCAATGTTCACATCACAGGATTAAGGGAACACTTGAAACTAGATATAGCATTCGCCTACAAAGCAGTACCTTGTTACAAAGAAAACGTGCTAGCTCCCAAAGGAAAACTGTGCTAGGTATCTCGAAGGCAGTGCATACTATAGGGAGAGAATAAAGTAAAGTGAGGGGAAATGAAGCCTAGTATAACTGTTCTGACATGTAAATTTTGTGTAAAATCTTTACATTCAAATGCATTACTTCAAAGTGAAAGGAAAACAACTCATTTTACTCAGCACTAAGTGAAAACACTTCTTAGGCAACCCTTCTTTTGCCGTTGCGTAGACCAACATGCACCCACTAATCTGATTAATTTTAGTTTAGACAAAGTAGCGTATAAGTGGATAAGGGGAACTGTAGGTGGACTCTTGACCTTTTTTGCTTGAGTAGTAAAGCAAGCTGTATCTGATTTTGATGCATTAACAACACTGTCATACATTGTTTTAGCTGACTTGTATCATGGATAAGACACACTTCCAATTTTGAGTCTAAGGTAAACGGGCATGTAGTTTGTGAGGGTTTGAATCAACCTCCAAAGTGAAATAGTTTCAAATGAGGCACTGCATACATGAGTGGGATTTTGGAGACTATCAAGAAATTTCCAGCAAGGTGTGCTGTAGAAGTAGAATGAATTTGAGCCTGGGAGTGAATGTAAGACTGGGAGTGAATGGTCTGTGAGATCATAGGCTTTGCTTTGGGAAGAATACCTGATACCTTAAAGCAGAATGTACTTGGATGGTACATGTTGTATATAATGCTAACAAATACTGTATGTTATGGCCAGAGGCCTAGTCAGTGGTCATTAGGCTACAGGGTGACACTTTGAAGGTGACAGCTGAGCTGACAAAGAGAAATTCATTTGGTGTTGTTTCCCTGAGTGTAGCAACTATGCTTGTCTGAAAGCTGTAGCTAGAGTCACTGTTATGGGAAGCTGTTCAAAGGAGAGAGGAAAAAGATAAAGTGTGTATAATGCGGGAGCAGCACAGCGAAGTTTTCAGAATTACAGGCCAGCCATAAGTGGTAATTAGGCATCTTTTCCTTATGTCACATGGTTCCTCATGGTTATGGACCATGAAACAAGAGATGCTCCCTCCCCAGAGTTCTACACTAGGGATGGACACAAACCTAAATTTGTCATAAAAATCACTCAGTTCGTGTTTCATGAGCCAAGGGTGGTGCAATTGCATCTGCAAGGAACCTCCCACGAACCTCAAAGTTTTCCACAGAGGTTCATGCAGCAGACATCCTGGTGCTGTTCAATTAATCATCAAAGCAACAGGGGACAGACTTCTGCAGCCCTAGAAACACTAATAGTGGCCTCCAAAGTTTGACAGGTAGTGCTGGCTGCCAATATGAGAGCTCCCATTCTGCTCTATGGGAGCAGAATGGATATATGTCTCCAGCTCACACGGAGCTGTTTTTAGTTTGCAGCAGGCAGTTAGAGAGAAAGGAGAGAGAGAGAGACAGACAGACACACACTTAGGGCTCTGGGGCTCAAGCTGAGCAGAGGGGCTCAGCCAGTGGGATTTTTGAACCCTCAATTTCTCAAACCCCCCTTTGCCCTTTGGATCCTTGACTTCCATGCCTCTGGGCAACCCTCCCCCCCTTGGCTTAGCATCATCAGCGGCCTTTGCTGTGCCTGCCCATTATCTTGGTTTTCCAACTTTCCACCCCCCTCCTGTTAGATCCCCCCTTTTGCACTTTGGACCCTAGGATCCTCAACTTCTTTGCCTGCCTTAACATCATTAGTTGCCCTTGCTGTGCCTGCCCCTCATCTTGGTTTTCCAACTCTCAACCCTCCCTCCTGCACTAGACCTTGCATTGGGTCCCCCTGTTTTATTTTATTTATTTCTTTATTAGATTTTTACCTCGCCCTCCCAGCCAAGGCCAGCTCAGGGCGGCTTCCATAAAAATAATATAATATAAAATATAACATCCGTTAATACATGAGTTCTTAAAACCATAAATATAATAATACAATAAAGTGCTAGTGCTTAGTTTCCTCATCATACAGTCAGCTCCTTGATCTAATTTGGTTATCCTAGGCGATCAGTTCGGGCAGTAATTGGAGGATCCAGGCGATCAGGGCTCCCTCGTCATAGGCTATCAGATGTCAGTATTGGTGGCAGCTCCAAAGGCTGCCACTTTGGACCCTAGGATCCTCCAGGAGGAGGTGGGCAGGTAACCGTCTCCCAGGCCCAAGGAGAAGGATTGCCCATTTGCAGTAAGACTGTCTACAATGAGGAGGCAGGCAGTGTTCTCCTCCCGGTCAATCCTCACCAAACCTGGAGGGCAGGTAGAGGGGCATCCCGGGGAGGTCTGTGAGTTAGATGCCTCTAGCTTGTGTGTGTGGGGGGGGGTTTTCAACACACTCCTCCTGTACCTGCGGCTGTGATCTCTCCAGAGAGCACTTTTCTGGGGGCACCTGCTTTGGGGTATGCTACTCAGCCTGCCTAAATCCAATCCTGAACAAACTTGTAGGGCAGGTAGAGGGACATCCCAGGGAGGGTCTCTGCAAGTTTGATGCTTCTAGCTTGCAGGGGATATGTTTGACACCCTCATGAAACCACAGTTGATTTCCCCAGAAAGCACTTTCCTGGGGACACCTGATTTGGGGGGCTGTAACTCGACCCCCTAAATCCAATCCTCACCAAACTTGGAGGGGAGGTTGAGGAGAGTCAGCTGGAGATGTGCTGTGAATTTGGCATCTCTAACCCATGGGGGGCCATTCCATCACATCACAAAACGAACTGGTTCAGTAAACAAGAAGGTTCGTGGTTTGTGACATCCACGAACTGGGACAGACTTCCATTTTCCTGGTTCATGTCCATCCCTCTTTTACATATCTTACAGAAAACTTGGAGAGAAGTTTGTTTGTGTATGGGTAGACAAATGTTTTCTTCAAATCCTACTGGGATACCAAAAGACTTAGGGAAGGGGAGAGACCAGTCTCTCACTTCATGCCTGGGAAGAGGCAAGAATCTATCACCATTTGGAGTACCCTTAAGTATGCTGTGTGGCTGATTTTAGTAGTCTCCCAGAACTTCAGAAGACTAGGGTGCCGGGCTACCTTGGGATCTTATTAATCTTTACATGTGTTAGTTTTTTGGTATTTAACCTTTTTCTCTGTCTTGATCTAACACAAATATTTAGAAAATTAAATTGAAGGGTTTTTATTTTAATCAAAAGATAACATACACAGACTATAGAATTATTGGCTCTGAGCCTATTTCTAGTTTTCAGTTATGGCATCTTGCACTTGTCTATATTATGGTAGATTGATTTTGGTAGACAATTTCATCTGTAATAATTTCATCTGTCCTGGGTTAGAGCAGACTCAGCCGAGACTGAGGGGATGAGACAGAATCACTAACCAGAAGTGTAAAGTCAGGAGTTCAGTCCAAGAGTATTACACAAGGGAAGCCAGCCAAGGGTCCAAGAAGCAGAGTCTGAGCAGGTCTAAGAGGTGTAGTCAAGCAGGTCCAGGGTCGAAGCCAAAGGTTCAGGAGTTCCAGACAGGAACAGATCCGGGTGGTGTGGTCGCACGTCTCCAGAAATGTGACAGGTTGCTCCCACGCCTCTCCCATCTGAAGCCCCATCCTTTATTGGTGGCTCACAGCTGGGTATCATTGCTTGCAAGAGAGCCATCCATTTGGCTCATTAACCCCAGGTGTTCCTCTTGATTTGGCAGTCGCCGGGGAGCAAGGCATGTGCTCCGCCTCCTCTCCAGGAGCTCCAAGCGCGCACGCCTCCTTTTGCACTCCCTCGGCTCCAGGGGAAGGGGAGGCAAGGCAGCCTGTGAAGTCTCCCCAAGATCTTGGGTTGTTGAGGTGCCACCTCTCGGGGTTGCCTCTTCTGTGTTCCCAGGGCTTGTGGGGCTGAAGTACATGCTGTCCGCAGCAACTGGGGCACTAGGACCTGCCTCCGCTGTCTCAGGGTCGTTGACAGCATCAGCTGGTTGAGTCTCAGAGGTGCTGACAGGGATGTTATCAACATCAGCTGAGTGATTCTCACCTAAAGTAGACTGGCCCACGACATCATCTTTGTTTGGATCCACCACTTCCTTCAGTTAGAATTCCACTTGAAGTGTCCCACTGGTTCTAACTCCTTGACATGAATTGACAGAACAGCTCATGACTGAATACTGGGGTGGGGGTAGGACAAGCACAAATAATGGCTGACTACTAAAGCTATTCAATATTTCTGGTCCCCAGGGACAGGGAGACCTCAGCCCAAGGAAGCAAGACAGGAAGTAGTTGGTGAGATTCTCTTTCTCCCTCTGAGGTGGAGGACATCTCCATGGGTTATTCCCATTGTTCCAGTTTGGTGTAGTGGTTAAGTGTGTGGACTCTAATCTGGGAGAACCGGGTTTGATTCCCCACTCCTCCACTTGCACCTGCTGATGTGACCTTGGGTCAGTCACAAGCTCTAGCACAGCTGTTTCTGAAAGAGCAGTTTGTGTCAGAGTTCTCTCAGCCCCACCCACCTCACAGGGTGTCTGTTGTGGGGAGGGGAAGGGAAAGGAGTTTGTAAGCCGCTCTGAGACTCCAAGTGAAGGGCGGGGTATAAATCCAATCTCTTCTTCTTCTTCTTCTTCTTCTTCTTCTTCTTCTTCTTCTTCTTCTTCTTCTTCTTCTTCTTCTTCTTCTTCTTCTTCTTCTTCTTCTTCTTCTTCT